>NC_092323.1:50544291-50545530 GCF_036785885.1 Coffea arabica | reverse complement strand
TATGAAATACGAATGCCCCCGACTGTCCCTGTTAATCATTACTCCGATCCCGAAGGCCAACGTAATAGGACCGAAGTCGCACGAGGTCAACGAGCTCGAAGGAGACGTGACGTCTCGAGGCGACGATGGCAGTCGTTCGATGCGGGCGATTGACGCCAAGTTCAGGCAAATAGAGATCGACGATCTCCTGCCCTCCCGGTGTTCCGCGTCCAAGAGCTCGGGCTACAGTTCGTGGGCCGAGACGCATCGCTTGGCTGCGACTCGGAACACGGCCTCGCCTTTGCGGTTCCCCGACGCCGCCGCAGCCCGACCGGGCGGGACGGCGTTGGGAGAACGTTGAATGTTGTGGCATCCGAATTCCTTCTAATAGGTATGCAACACAGGAAACCCGTGGGCGGCCAAGGCTAACGATGCTGCTCTTGCGCCAACGATTGAAGGGGAATGTGAAGGAAGACGTCACCGCACCAGCGGGGATCCGACCAGCCCAAACATGCCCACCGCTACCCACGCGCCGTCACGAACTGCACCGTCTGAGCACCCACGCCGTGCATCGACAACCCCAATCGGTCACCGATGCCAGCTTGGATGCCAAGATCATGCAACGTAAGGCACGCAGCACACACAAAAATGACGTAAACGAACGACCGCCGTGCACGACGCCCGCTCAACCGACCGACTCTTGAAATTTTGAGGCAAAGAAAGAATTTAAGTGCCCTTACATGCCCAACGATGATGTCTAACGTGTTTCTAGTACCGACGGCCTTCCTATGGCCTTGACAGGTCAAGCATCTCAACTCTCCCTGATAGTCTTGAAACTAAAAAACTCAAACCGTTAGTAGACCCACACCCTTTTCGTCTCACAAATATAGCCACCAATAGATGGCAATTTAGTGTGTATTTAACACACCTACACATGGGTGCTTGAAACAAATATAAAACAAATTTCCAAGATTGAATTGAACAAAAATAAAAACAATAAAAACAATAAAAAATAATAAAAATTTTCCAAGATTGAATTGAACAAAAATAAAAACAAAAAAAATAAAAAAAAATAAAAAATTTCCAAGATTGAATTGAACAAAAATAAAAACAAAAAAATAATAAAAAATAATAAAAAATACAAAAATATAGTTTAATTAAAAAAAAAAGCAATTTATGAATTTCAAAGACATACGGCGGTGGACATTAACGAGACTCAACATGTATGCTTAAAAAGATAAAAATAAGCGAAAACAAGGC
>NC_092323.1:50514291-50516791 GCF_036785885.1 Coffea arabica | reverse complement strand
GCCTAAGGCCCACCGCCTAGCCACGAGGGGCACCGTCGTGTGTTTGTCTTGCCATCGGTGTGGCATCGTGGCCATGCCTTTGCCAACACAAGGCAACGGCCGTCATGCGGCCCAAGGCCAACCGCCTAGCCACGAGGGGCACCGTCGTGCATTTTTCTTGCCGTGGGTGTGGCGTCGTGCCCATGCCTTAGCCAACGCAAGGCAACGGCCGTCGTGTGGCCTAAGGTCAACCGCCTAGCCATGAGGGGCACCGTCGTGCGTTTTTCTTGCCGTCGGTGAGCCATCGTGCCGATGCCTTAACCAACGCAAGCCAACGGCCATCGTGC
Source organism: Coffea arabica (assembly GCF_036785885.1). Classification (NCBI taxonomy): domain Eukaryota; kingdom Viridiplantae; phylum Streptophyta; class Magnoliopsida; order Gentianales; family Rubiaceae; genus Coffea; species Coffea arabica. The sequence goes on along the minus strand of NC_092323.1, from coordinate 50,516,465 downwards.
GGCCTAAGGCCAACCGCCTAGCCATGAGGGGCACCGTAGTGCATTTTCCTTGCCGTCGGTGTGGCCGTCGTGCCCACGCCTTGGCCAACGCAGGGCAACGGCCGTCGTGCGGCCTATTGCCCACCTCCTAGCCGTGAGGGGCACCGTCGTGCATTTTCCCAGCATGGCTACAGAGGTTTACCCGTGGCCTTGGGAGCAAAACCCCACGGCAGTTGTGCTTTTTTCTTGCCGTCGGTGAGGCCGTCGTGCCCATGCCTTAGCCAATGCAAGGCAACGGCCGTCGTCCGTCCTAAGGCCCACCGCCAAGCCGTGAGGGGCACCGTCGTGCATTTTTCTTGTCGTCGGTGTGGCCGTCGTGCCCACGCCTTAGCCAACGCCGGGCAACGGCCGTCATGCGGCCTAAGGCCGCCATGAGGGGCACCGTCGTGCGTTTTTCCAGCATGGCTACAGAGGTTTACCCGTTGCCTTGGGAACAAAACCCCACGGCAGTCGTGCGTTTTCCTTGCCATCGGTGAGGCCGTCGTGCCCATGCTTAAGCCAATGCAGGGCAACGGCCGTCGTGCGGCCTAAGGCCCACCGCCTAGCCATGAGGGGCACCGTCGTGCGTTTTATTTGCCGTCGGTGTGGCATCGTGCCCATGCCTTAGCCAACGCTAGGCAACGGCCGTCGTGCGGCCTAAGGCCAAACGCCTAGCATCGTGCCCGTGCTTTAGCCAACGCAGGGCAATGGCCATCGTGCGGCCTAAGGGCAACCGCCTAGCCACGAGGGGCACCGTCGTGTGTTTTTCTTGCCATCGGTGTGGAATCGTGCCCATGCCTTAGCCAACGCAAGGCAACGGCCGTCATGCGGCCTATGGCCGACCGCCTGGCCATGAGGGGCACCGTCGTGCGTTTTTCTTGCCGTCGGTGTGGCCGCCGTGCCCATGCCTTAGCCAACGCAGGGCAACGGCCGTCGTGCGGCCTAAGGCCCACCGCCTAGCCATGAGGGGCACCGTCGTGCGTTTTATTTGCCGTCGGTGTGGCATCGTGCCCATGCCTTAGCCAACGCTAGGCAACGGCCGTCGTGCGGCCTAAGGCCAAACGCCTAGCATCGTGCCCGTGCTTTAGCCAACGCAGGGCAATGGCCATCGTGCGGCCTAAGGGCAACCGCCTAGCCATGAGGGGCACCGTCGGCCGTTCTTCTTGCCGTCGGTGTGGCCATCGTGCCTATGCCTTAGCCAACGCAGGGCAACGGCCGTCGTGCGGCCTAAGGCCCACCGCTTAGCCATGAGGGGCACCGTCGTGCGTTTATCTTGCCGTCGGTGTGGCATTGTGCCCTTGCCTTAGCCAACGCAAGGCAACGGCCGTCGTGTGGCCTAAGGCCTACCGCCTAGCCATGAGGGGCACCGTCGGGCGTTTTTCTTGCCGTCGGTGTGGCATCATGCCCTTGCCTTAGCCAACGCAAGGCAATGGCCGTCGTGTGGCCTAAGGCCTACCACCTAGCCATGAGGGGCACTGTCGTGCGTTTTTCTTGCCGTTGCCTTAGCCAACGCAAGGCAACGGTCGTCGTGTGGCCTAAGGCGCACCGCTTAGCCATGAGGGGCACCGTCGTGCATTTTTCTTGCTGTGGATGTGGCGTCGTGCCCATGCCTTAGCCAACGCAAGCCAACGGCCGTCGTGCGGCCTAAGGCCTATCGCCTTGCCATGATGGGCACCGTCGTGCGTTTTTCACGTCGTCGGTGTAGTGTCGTGCCAATGCTCCGTCATGCGGCCTAAGGCTCACCGCCTAGCCTTGTTTTCGCTTATTTTTATCTTTTTAAGCATACATGTTGAGTCTCGTTAATGTCCACCGCCGTATGTCTTTGAAATTCATAAATTGCTTTTTTTTTTAATTAAACTATATTTTTGTATTTTTTATTATTTTTTATTATTTTTTTGTTTTTATTTTTGTTCAATTCAATCTTGGAAATTTTTTATTTTTTTTTATTTTTTTTGTTTTTATTTTTGTTCAATTCAATCTTGGAAAATTTTTATTATTTTTTATTGTTTTTATTGTTTTTATTTTTGTTCAATTCAATCTTGGAAATTTGTTTTATATTTGTTTCAAGCACCCATGTGTAGGTGTGTTAAATACACACTAAATTGCCATCTATTGGTGGCTATATTTGTGAGACGAAAAGGGTGTGGGTCTACTAA
>NC_092323.1:50450889-50453389 GCF_036785885.1 Coffea arabica | reverse complement strand
CCCGTTGCCTTGGGAACAAAACCCCACGGCAGTCGTGCGTTTTCCTTGCCATCGGTGAGGCCGTCGTGCCCATGCTTAAGCCAATGCAAGGCAACGGCCGTCGTGCGGCCTAAGGTCTACCGCCTAGCCATGAGGGGCACCGTCGTGTGTTTAACTTGCCGTCGGTGTGGCATCGTGCCCATGCCTTAGCCAACACAAGGCAACGGCCGTCGTGCGGCCCAAGGCCCACCGCCTAGCCACGAGGGGCACCGTCGTGTGTTTTTCTTGCCATCGGTGTGGAATCGTGGCCATGCCTTAGCCAACGCAAGGCAACGGCCGTCATGCGGCCTATGGCCGACCGCCTGGCCATGAGGGGCACCGTCGTGCGTTTTTCTTGCCGTCGGTGTGGCCGCCGTGCCCATGCCTTAGCCAACGCAGGGCAACGGCCGTCGTGCGGCCTAAGGCCCACCGCCTAGCCATGAGGGGCACCGTCGTGCGTTTTATTTGCCGTCGGTGTGGCATCGTGCCCATGCCTTAGCCAACGCTAGGCAACGGCCGTCGTGCGGCCTAAGGCCAAACGCCTAGCCATGAGGGGCACCGTAGTGCATTTTCCTTGCCGTCGGTGTGGCCGTCGTGCCCACGCCTTGGCCAACGCAGGGCAACGGCCGTCGTGCGGCCTATTGCCCACCTCCTAGCCGTGAGGGGCACCGTCGTGCCTTTTCCCAGCATGGCTACAGAGGTTTACCCGTGGCCTTGGGAGCAAAACCCCACGGCAGTTGTGCTTTTTTCTTGCCGTCGGTGAGGCCGTCGTGCCCATGCCTTAGCCAATGCAAGGCAACGGCCGTCGTCCGTCCTAAGGCCCACCGCCAAGCCGTGAGGGGCACCGTCGTGCATTTTTCTTGTCGTCGGTGTGGCCGTCGTGCCCACGCCTTAGCCAACGCCGGGCAACGGCCGTCATGCGGCCTAAGGCCGCCATGAGGGGCACCGTCGTGCGTTTTTCCAGCATGGCTACAGAGGTTTACCCGTTGCCTTGGGAACAAAACCCCACGGCAGTCGTGCGTTTTCCTTGCCATCGGTGAGGCCGTCGTGCCCATGCTTAAGCCAATGCAAGGCAACGGCCGTCGTGCGGCCTAAGGTCTACCGCCTAGCCATGAGGGGCACCGTCGTGTGTTTAACTTGCCGTCGGTGTGGCATCGTGCCCATGCCTTAGCCAACACAAGGCAACGGCCGTCGTGCGGCCCAAGGCCCACCGCCTAGCCACGAGGGGCACCGTCGTGTGTTTTTCTTGCCATCGGTGTGGAATCGTGGCCATGCCTTAGCCAACGCAAGGCAACGGCCGTCATGCGGCCTATGGCCGACCGCCTGGCCATGAGGGGCACCGTCGTGCGTTTTTCTTGCCGTCGGTGTGGCCGCCGTGCCCATGCCTTAGCCAACGCAGGGCAACGGCCGTCGTGCGGCCTAAGGCCCACCGCCTAGCCATGAGGGGCACCGTCGTGCGTTTTATTTGCCGTCGGTGTGGCATCGTGCCCATGCCTTAGCCAACGCTAGGCAACGGCCGTCGTGCGGCCTAAGGCCAAACGCCTAGCATCGTGCCCGTGCTTTAGCCAACGCAGGGCAATGGCCATCGTGCGGCCTAAGGGCAACCGCCTAGCCATGAGGGGCACCGTCGGCCGTTCTTCTTGCCGTCGGTGTGGCCATCGTGCCTATGCCTTAGCCAACGCAGGGCAACGGCCGTCGTGCGGCCTAAGGCCCACCGCTTAGCCATGAGGGGCACCGTCGTGCGTTTATCTTGCCGTCGGTGTGGCATTGTGCCCTTGCCTTAGCCAACGCAAGGCAACGGCCGTCGTGTGGCCTAAGGCCTACCGCCTAGCCATGAGGGGCACCGTCGGGCGTTTTTCTTGCCGTCGGTGTGGCATCATGCCCTTGCCTTAGCCAACGCAAGGCAATGGCCGTCGTGTGGCCTAAGGCCTACCACCTAGCCATGAGGGGCACTGTCGTGCGTTTTTCTTGCCGTTGCCTTAGCCAACGCAAGGCAACGGTCGTCGTGTGGCCTAAGGCGCACCGCTTAGCCATGAGGGGCACCGTCGTGCATTTTTCTTGCTGTGGATGTGGCGTCGTGCCCATGCCTTAGCCAACGCAAGCCAACGGCCGTCGTGCGGCCTAAGGCCTATCGCCTTGCCATGATGGGCACCGTCGTGCGTTTTTCACGTCGTCGGTGTAGTGTCGTGCCAATGCTCCGTCATGCGGCCTAAGGCTCACCGCCTAGCCTTGTTTTCGCTTATTTTTATCTTTTTAAGCATACATGTTGAGTCTCGTTAATGTCCACCGCCGTATGTCTTTGAAATTCATAAATTGCTTTTTTTTTTAATTAAACTATATTTTTGTATTTTTTATTATTTTTTATTATTTTTTTGTTTTTATTTTTGTTCAATTCAATCTTGGAAATTTTTTATTTTTTTTTATTTTTTTTGTTTTTATTTTTGTTCAATTCAATCTTGGAAAATTTTTATTATTTTTTATT
>NC_092323.1:50210691-50213191 GCF_036785885.1 Coffea arabica | reverse complement strand
TCAAGCATCTCAACTCTCCCTGATAGTCTTGAAACTAAAAAACTCAAACCGTTAGTAGACCCACACCCTTTTCGTCTCACAAATATAGCCACCAATAGATGGCAATTTAGTGTGTATTTAACACACCTACACATGGGTGCTTGAAACAAATATAAAACAAATTTCCAAGATTGAATTGAACAAAAATAAAAACAATAAAAACAATAAAAAATAATAAAAATTTTCCAAGATTGAATTGAACAAAAATAAAAACAAAAAAAATAAAAAAAAATAAAAAATTTCCAAGATTGAATTGAACAAAAATAAAAACAAAAAAATAATAAAAAATAATAAAAAATACAAAAATATAGTTTAATTAAAAAAAAAAGCAATTTATGAATTTCAAAGACATACGGCGGTGGACATTAACGAGACTCAACATGTATGCTTAAAAAGATAAAAATAAGCGAAAACAAGGCTAGGCGGTGAGCCTTAGGCCGCATGACGGAGCATTGGCACGACACTACACCGACGACGTGAAAAACGCACGACGGTGCCCATCATGGCAAGGCGATAGGCCTTAGGCCGCACGACGGCCGTTGGCTTGCGTTGGCTAAGGCATGGGCACGACGCCACATCCACAGCAAGAAAAATGCACGACGGTGCCCCTCATGGCTAAGCGGTGCGCCTTAGGCCACACGACGACCGTTGCCTTGCGTTGGCTAAGGCAACGGCAAGAAAAACGCACGACAGTGCCCCTCATGGCTAGGTGGTAGGCCTTAGGCCACACGACGGCCATTGCCTTGCGTTGGCTAAGGCAAGGGCATGATGCCACACCGACGGCAAGAAAAACGCCCGACGGTGCCCCTCATGGCTAGGCGGTAGGCCTTAGGCCACACGACGGCCGTTGCCTTGCGTTGGCTAAGGCAAGGGCACAATGCCACACCGACGGCAAGATAAACGCACGACGGTGCCCCTCATGGCTAAGCGGTGGGCCTTAGGCCGCACGACGGCCGTTGCCCTGCGTTGGCTAAGGCATAGGCACGATGGCCACACCGACGGCAAGAAGAACGGCCGACGGTGCCCCTCATGGCTAGGCGGTTGCCCTTAGGCCGCACGATGGCCATTGCCCTGCGTTGGCTAAAGCACGGGCACGATGCTAGGCGTTTGGCCTTAGGCCGCACGACGGCCGTTGCCTAGCGTTGGCTAAGGCATGGGCACGATGCCACACCGACGGCAAATAAAACGCACGACGGTGCCCCTCATGGCTAGGCGGTGGGCCTTAGGCCGCACGACGGCCGTTGCCCTGCGTTGGCTAAGGCATGGGCACGGCGGCCACACCGACGGCAAGAAAAACGCACGACGGTGCCCCTCATGGCCAGGCGGTCGGCCATAGGCCGCATGACGGCCGTTGCCTTGCGTTGGCTAAGGCATGGGCACGATTCCACACCGATGGCAAGAAAAACACACGACGGTGCCCCTCGTGGCTAGGCGGTTGCCCTTAGGCCGCACGATGGCCATTGCCCTGCGTTGGCTAAAGCACGGGCACGATGCTAGGCGTTTGGCCTTAGGCCGCACGACGGCCGTTGCCTAGCGTTGGCTAAGGCATGGGCACGATGCCACACCGACGGCAAATAAAACGCACGACGGTGCCCCTCATGGCTAGGCGGTGGGCCTTAGGCCGCACGACGGCCGTTGCCCTGCATTGGCTTAAGCATGGGCACGACGGCCTCACCGATGGCAAGGAAAACGCACGACTGCCGTGGGGTTTTGTTCCCAAGGCAACGGGTAAACCTCTGTAGCCATGCTGGAAAAACGCACGACGGTGCCCCTCATGGCGGCCTTAGGCCGCATGACGGCCGTTGCCCGGCGTTGGCTAAGGCGTGGGCACGACGGCCACACCGACGACAAGAAAAATGCACGACGGTGCCCCTCACGGCTTGGCGGTGGGCCTTAGGACGGACGACGGCCGTTGCCTTGCATTGGCTAAGGCATGGGCACGACGGCCTCACCGACGGCAAGAAAAAAGCACAACTGCCGTGGGGTTTTGCTCCCAAGGCCACGGGTAAACCTCTGTAGCCATGCTGGGAAAATGCACGACGGTGCCCCTCACGGCTAGGAGGTGGGCAATAGGCCGCACGACGGCCGTTGCCCTGCGTTGGCCAAGGCGTGGGCACGACGGCCACACCGACGGCAAGGAAAATGCACTACGGTGCCCCTCATGGCTAGGCGGTTGGCCTTAGGCCGCACGATGGCCGTTGGCTTGCGTTGGTTAAGGCATCGGCACGATGGCTCACCGACGGCAAGAAAAACGCACGACGGTGCCCCTCATGGCTAGGCGGTTGACCTTAGGCCACACGACGGCCGTTGCCTTGCGTTGGCTAAGGCATGGGCACGACGCCACACCCACGGCAAGAAAAATGCACGACGGTGCCCCTCGTGGCTAGGCGGTTGGCCTTGGGCCGCATGACGGCCGTTGCCTTGTGTTGGCAAAGGCATGGCCACGATGCCACACCGATGG
>NC_092323.1:50048191-50050691 GCF_036785885.1 Coffea arabica | reverse complement strand
AGGCCCACCGCCTAGCCACGAGGGGCACCGTCGTGTGTTTGTCTTGCCATCGGTGTGGCATCGTGGCCATGCCTTTGCCAACACAAGGCAACGGCCGTCATGCGGCCCAAGGCCAACCGCCTAGCCACGAGGGGCACCGTCGTGCATTTTTCTTGCCGTGGGTGTGGCGTCGTGCCCATGCCTTAGCCAACGCAAGGCAACGGCCGTCGTGTGGCCTAAGGTCAACCGCCTAGCCATGAGGGGCACCGTCGTGCGTTTTTCTTGCCGTCGGTGAGCCATCGTGCCGATGCCTTAACCAACGCAAGCCAACGGCCATCGTGCGGCCTAAGGCCAACCGCCTAGCCATGAGGGGCACCGTAGTGCATTTTCCTTGCCGTCGGTGTGGCCGTCGTGCCCACGCCTTGGCCAACGCAGGGCAACGGCCGTCGTGCGGCCTATTGCCCACCTCCTAGCCGTGAGGGGCACCGTCGTGCATTTTCCCAGCATGGCTACAGAGGTTTACCCGTGGCCTTGGGAGCAAAACCCCACGGCAGTTGTGCTTTTTTCTTGCCGTCGGTGAGGCCGTCGTGCCCATGCCTTAGCCAATGCAAGGCAACGGCCGTCGTCCGTCCTAAGGCCCACCGCCAAGCCGTGAGGGGCACCGTCGTGCATTTTTCTTGTCGTCGGTGTGGCCGTCGTGCCCACGCCTTAGCCAACGCCGGGCAACGGCCGTCATGCGGCCTAAGGCCGCCATGAGGGGCACCGTCGTGCGTTTTTCCAGCATGGCTACAGAGGTTTACCCGTTGCCTTGGGAACAAAACCCCACGGCAGTCGTGCGTTTTCCTTGCCATCGGTGAGGCCGTCGTGCCCATGCTTAAGCCAATGCAGGGCAACGGCCGTCGTGCGGCCTAAGGCCCACCGCCTAGCCATGAGGGGCACCGTCGTGCGTTTTATTTGCCGTCGGTGTGGCATCGTGCCCATGCCTTAGCCAACGCTAGGCAACGGCCGTCGTGCGGCCTAAGGCCAAACGCCTAGCATCGTGCCCGTGCTTTAGCCAACGCAGGGCAATGGCCATCGTGCGGCCTAAGGGCAACCGCCTAGCCACGAGGGGCACCGTCGTGTGTTTTTCTTGCCATCGGTGTGGAATCGTGCCCATGCCTTAGCCAACGCAAGGCAACGGCCGTCATGCGGCCTATGGCCGACCGCCTGGCCATGAGGGGCACCGTCGTGCGTTTTTCTTGCCGTCGGTGTGGCCGCCGTGCCCATGCCTTAGCCAACGCAGGGCAACGGCCGTCGTGCGGCCTAAGGCCCACCGCCTAGCCATGAGGGGCACCGTCGTGCGTTTTATTTGCCGTCGGTGTGGCATCGTGCCCATGCCTTAGCCAACGCTAGGCAACGGCCGTCGTGCGGCCTAAGGCCAAACGCCTAGCATCGTGCCCGTGCTTTAGCCAACGCAGGGCAATGGCCATCGTGCGGCCTAAGGGCAACCGCCTAGCCATGAGGGGCACCGTCGGCCGTTCTTCTTGCCGTCGGTGTGGCCATCGTGCCTATGCCTTAGCCAACGCAGGGCAACGGCCGTCGTGCGGCCTAAGGCCCACCGCTTAGCCATGAGGGGCACCGTCGTGCGTTTATCTTGCCGTCGGTGTGGCATTGTGCCCTTGCCTTAGCCAACGCAAGGCAACGGCCGTCGTGTGGCCTAAGGCCTACCGCCTAGCCATGAGGGGCACCGTCGGGCGTTTTTCTTGCCGTCGGTGTGGCATCATGCCCTTGCCTTAGCCAACGCAAGGCAATGGCCGTCGTGTGGCCTAAGGCCTACCACCTAGCCATGAGGGGCACTGTCGTGCGTTTTTCTTGCCGTTGCCTTAGCCAACGCAAGGCAACGGTCGTCGTGTGGCCTAAGGCGCACCGCTTAGCCATGAGGGGCACCGTCGTGCATTTTTCTTGCTGTGGATGTGGCGTCGTGCCCATGCCTTAGCCAACGCAAGCCAACGGCCGTCGTGCGGCCTAAGGCCTATCGCCTTGCCATGATGGGCACCGTCGTGCGTTTTTCACGTCGTCGGTGTAGTGTCGTGCCAATGCTCCGTCATGCGGCCTAAGGCTCACCGCCTAGCCTTGTTTTCGCTTATTTTTATCTTTTTAAGCATACATGTTGAGTCTCGTTAATGTCCACCGCCGTATGTCTTTGAAATTCATAAATTGCTTTTTTTTTTAATTAAACTATATTTTTGTATTTTTTATTATTTTTTATTATTTTTTTGTTTTTATTTTTGTTCAATTCAATCTTGGAAATTTTTTATTTTTTTTTATTTTTTTTGTTTTTATTTTTGTTCAATTCAATCTTGGAAAATTTTTATTATTTTTTATTGTTTTTATTGTTTTTATTTTTGTTCAATTCAATCTTGGAAATTTGTTTTATATTTGTTTCAAGCACCCATGTGTAGGTGTGTTAAATACACACTAAATTGCCATCTATTGGTGGCTATATTTGTGAGACGAAAAGGGTGTGGGTCTACTAACGGTT
>NC_092323.1:49913191-49915691 GCF_036785885.1 Coffea arabica | reverse complement strand
CCCACACCCTTTTCGTCTCACAAATATAGCCACCAATAGATGGCAATTTAGTGTGTATTTAACACACCTACACATGGGTGCTTGAAACAAATATAAAACAAATTTCCAAGATTGAATTGAACAAAAATAAAAACAATAAAAACAATAAAAAATAATAAAAATTTTCCAAGATTGAATTGAACAAAAATAAAAACAAAAAAAATAAAAAAAAATAAAAAATTTCCAAGATTGAATTGAACAAAAATAAAAACAAAAAAATAATAAAAAATAATAAAAAATACAAAAATATAGTTTAATTAAAAAAAAAAGCAATTTATGAATTTCAAAGACATACGGCGGTGGACATTAACGAGACTCAACATGTATGCTTAAAAAGATAAAAATAAGCGAAAACAAGGCTAGGCGGTGAGCCTTAGGCCGCATGACGGAGCATTGGCACGACACTACACCGACGACGTGAAAAACGCACGACGGTGCCCATCATGGCAAGGCGATAGGCCTTAGGCCGCACGACGGCCGTTGGCTTGCGTTGGCTAAGGCATGGGCACGACGCCACATCCACAGCAAGAAAAATGCACGACGGTGCCCCTCATGGCTAAGCGGTGCGCCTTAGGCCACACGACGACCGTTGCCTTGCGTTGGCTAAGGCAACGGCAAGAAAAACGCACGACAGTGCCCCTCATGGCTAGGTGGTAGGCCTTAGGCCACACGACGGCCATTGCCTTGCGTTGGCTAAGGCAAGGGCATGATGCCACACCGACGGCAAGAAAAACGCCCGACGGTGCCCCTCATGGCTAGGCGGTAGGCCTTAGGCCACACGACGGCCGTTGCCTTGCGTTGGCTAAGGCAAGGGCACAATGCCACACCGACGGCAAGATAAACGCACGACGGTGCCCCTCATGGCTAAGCGGTGGGCCTTAGGCCGCACGACGGCCGTTGCCCTGCGTTGGCTAAGGCATAGGCACGATGGCCACACCGACGGCAAGAAGAACGGCCGACGGTGCCCCTCATGGCTAGGCGGTTGCCCTTAGGCCGCACGATGGCCATTGCCCTGCGTTGGCTAAAGCACGGGCACGATGCTAGGCGTTTGGCCTTAGGCCGCACGACGGCCGTTGCCTAGCGTTGGCTAAGGCATGGGCACGATGCCACACCGACGGCAAATAAAACGCACGACGGTGCCCCTCATGGCTAGGCGGTGGGCCTTAGGCCGCACGACGGCCGTTGCCCTGCGTTGGCTAAGGCATGGGCACGGCGGCCACACCGACGGCAAGAAAAACGCACGACGGTGACCCTCATGGCCAGGCGGTCGGCCATAGGCCGCATGACGGCCGTTGCCTTGCGTTGGCTAAGGCATGGCCACGATTCCACACCGATGGCAAGAAAAACACACGACGGTGCCCCTCGTGGCTAGGCGGTGGGCCTTGGGCCGCACGACGGCCGTTGCCTTGTGTTGGCTAAGGCATGGGCACGATGCCACACCGACGGCAAGTTAAACACACGACGGTGCCCCTCATGGCTAGGCGGTAGACCTTAGGCCGCACGACGGCCGTTGCCTTGCATTGGCTCAAGCATGGGCACGACGGCCTCACCGATGGCAAGGAAAACGCACGACTGCCGTGGGGTTTTGTTCCCAAGGCAACGGGTAAACCTCTGTAGCCATGCTGGAAAAACGCACGACGGTGCCCCTCATGGCGGCCTTAGGCCGCATGACGGCCGTTGCCCGGCGTTGGCTAAGGCGTGGGCACGACGGCCACACCGACGACAAGAAAAATGCACGACGGTGCCCCTCACGGCTTGGCGGTGGGCCTTAGGACGGACGACGGCCGTTGCCTTGCATTGGCTAAGGCATGGGCACGACGGCCTCACCGACGGCAAGAAAAAAGCACAACTGCCGTGGGGTTTTGCTCCCAAGGCCACGGGTAAACCTCTGTAGCCATGCTGGGAAAATGCACGACGGTGCGACGGCCGTTGCCTAGCGTTGGCTAAGGCATGGGCACGATGCCACACCGACGGCAAATAAAACGCACGACGGTGCCCCTCATGGCTAGGCGGTGGGCCTTAGGCCGCACGACGGCCGTTGCCCTGCGTTGGCTAAGGCATGGGCACGGCGGCCACACCGACGGCAAGAAAAACGCACGACGGTGCCCCTCATGGCCAGGCGGTCGGCCATAGGCCGCATGACGGCCGTTGCCTTGCGTTGGCTAAGGCATGGGCACGATTCCACACCGATGGCAAGAAAAACACACGACGGTGCCCCTCGTGGCTAGGCGGTTGCCCTTAGGCCGCACGATGGCCATTGCCCTGCGTTGGCTAAAGCACGGGCACGATGCTAGGCGTTTGGCCTTAGGCCGCACGACGGCCGTTGCCTAGCGTTGGCTAAGGCATGGGCACGATGCCACACCGACGGCAAATAAAACGCACGACGGTGCCCCTCATGGCTAGGCGGTGGGCCTTAGGCCGCACGACGGCCGTTGCCCTGCATTGGCTTAAGCATGGGCAC
>NC_092323.1:49768191-49770691 GCF_036785885.1 Coffea arabica | reverse complement strand
GGCAAGAAAAACGCCCGACGGTGCCCCTCATGGCTAGGCGGTAGGCCTTAGGCCACACGACGGCCGTTGCCTTGCGTTGGCTAAGGCAAGGGCACAATGCCACACCGACGGCAAGATAAACGCACGACGGTGCCCCTCATGGCTAAGCGGTGGGCCTTAGGCCGCACGACGGCCGTTGCCCTGCGTTGGCTAAGGCATAGGCACGATGGCCACACCGACGGCAAGAAGAACGGCCGACGGTGCCCCTCATGGCTAGGCGGTTGCCCTTAGGCCGCACGATGGCCATTGCCCTGCGTTGGCTAAAGCACGGGCACGATGCTAGGCGTTTGGCCTTAGGCCGCACGACGGCCGTTGCCTAGCGTTGGCTAAGGCATGGGCACGATGCCACACCGACGGCAAATAAAACGCACGACGGTGCCCCTCATGGCTAGGCGGTGGGCCTTAGGCCGCACGACGGCCGTTGCCCTGCGTTGGCTAAGGCATGGGCACGGCGGCCACACCGACGGCAAGAAAAACGCACGACGGTGCCCCTCATGGCCAGGCGGTCGGCCATAGGCCGCATGACGGCCGTTGCCTTGCGTTGGCTAAGGCATGGGCACGATTCCACACCGATGGCAAGAAAAACACACGACGGTGCCCCTCGTGGCTAGGCGGTTGCCCTTAGGCCGCACGATGGCCATTGCCCTGCGTTGGCTAAAGCACGGGCACGATGCTAGGCGTTTGGCCTTAGGCCGCACGACGGCCGTTGCCTAGCGTTGGCTAAGGCATGGGCACGATGCCACACCGACGGCAAATAAAACGCACGACGGTGCCCCTCATGGCTAGGCGGTGGGCCTTAGGCCGCACGACGGCCGTTGCCCTGCATTGGCTTAAGCATGGGCACGACGGCCTCACCGATGGCAAGGAAAACGCACGACTGCCGTGGGGTTTTGTTCCCAAGGCAACGGGTAAACCTCTGTAGCCATGCTGGAAAAACGCACGACGGTGCCCCTCATGGCGGCCTTAGGCCGCATGACGGCCGTTGCCCGGCGTTGGCTAAGGCGTGGGCACGACGGCCACACCGACGACAAGAAAAATGCACGACGGTGCCCCTCACGGCTTGGCGGTGGGCCTTAGGACGGACGACGGCCGTTGCCTTGCATTGGCTAAGGCATGGGCACGACGGCCTCACCGACGGCAAGAAAAAAGCACAACTGCCGTGGGGTTTTGCTCCCAAGGCCACGGGTAAACCTCTGTAGCCATGCTGGGAAAATGCACGACGGTGCCCCTCACGGCTAGGAGGTGGGCAATAGGCCGCACGACGGCCGTTGCCCTGCGTTGGCCAAGGCGTGGGCACGACGGCCACACCGACGGCAAGGAAAATGCACTACGGTGCCCCTCATGGCTAGGCGGTTGGCCTTAGGCCGCACGATGGCCGTTGGCTTGCGTTGGTTAAGGCATCGGCACGATGGCTCACCGACGGCAAGAAAAACGCACGACGGTGCCCCTCATGGCTAGGCGGTTGACCTTAGGCCACACGACGGCCGTTGCCTTGCGTTGGCTAAGGCATGGGCACGACGCCACACCCACGGCAAGAAAAATGCACGACGGTGCCCCTCGTGGCTAGGCGGTTGGCCTTGGGCCGCATGACGGCCGTTGCCTTGTGTTGGCAAAGGCATGGCCACGATGCCACACCGATGGCAAGACAAACACACGACGGTGCCCCTCGTGGCTAGGCGGTGGGCCTTAGGCCGCACGACGGCCGTTGCTTGCATTGGCTAAGGCATGGGCACGACGCCACACCGATGGCAAGGAAAACGCACGACGGTGCCACTCATGGCTAGGCGGTGGACCTTAGGCCGCACGACGGCCGTTGCCTTGCATTGGCTAAGGCATGGGCACGACGGCCGCACCGACGGCAAGAAAAACGCACGACTGCCGTGGGGTTTTGTTCCCAAGGCCACGGGTAAACCTCTGGAGCCATGCTGGAAAAACGCACGACGGTGCCCCTCACGGCTAGGCGGTGGGCCTTAGGCCGCACGACGGCCGTTGCCCTGCGTTGGCCAAGGCTTGGGCACGACGGCCACACCGACGGCAAGGAAAATGCACGACGGTGCCCCTCATGGCTAGGCAGTTGGCCTTAGGCCGCACGACGGGCGTGGGCTTGCGTTGGTTAAGGCATCGGCACGATGGCACACCGACGGCAAGAAAAACGCACGACGGTGCCCCTCGTGGCTAGGCGGTGGGCCTTAGCCCGCACAACGGCCGTTGCCTTGTGTTGGCTGAGGCATGGGCACGATGCCACACCGACGGCAAGAAAAAAGCATGACGGTGCCCCTCGTGGCTTGGCGGTGGACCTTAGCCCGCACGACGGCCGTTGCCTTGCATTGGCTAAGGCATGGGCACGACGGCCTCACCGACGGCTAGAAAACCGCACGACTGCCGTGGGGTTTCGTGCCCAAGGCCACGGGTAAACCTCCGCAGCCATGCTGGAAAAGCGTTGTGGTTTGGGAGGGGGAGG
>NC_092323.1:49728191-49730691 GCF_036785885.1 Coffea arabica | reverse complement strand
CGTCGTGCGGCCTAAGGCCCACCGCCTAGCCATGAGGGGCACCGTCGTGCGTTTTATTTGCCGTCGGTGTGGCATCGTGCCCATGCCTTAGCCAACGCTAGGCAACGGCCGTCGTGCGGCCTAAGGCCAAACGCCTAGCATCGTGCCCGTGCTTTAGCCAACGCAGGGCAATGGCCATCGTGCGGCCTAAGGGCAACCGCCTAGCCATGAGGGGCACCGTCGGCCGTTCTTCTTGCCGTCGGTGTGGCCATCGTGCCTATGCCTTAGCCAACGCAGGGCAACGGCCGTCGTGCGGCCTAAGGCCCACCGCTTAGCCATGAGGGGCACCGTCGTGCGTTTATCTTGCCGTCGGTGTGGCATTGTGCCCTTGCCTTAGCCAACGCAAGGCAACGGCCGTCGTGTGGCCTAAGGCCTACCGCCTAGCCATGAGGGGCACCGTCGGGCGTTTTTCTTGCCGTCGGTGTGGCATCATGCCCTTGCCTTAGCCAACGCAAGGCAATGGCCGTCGTGTGGCCTAAGGCCTACCACCTAGCCATGAGGGGCACTGTCGTGCGTTTTTCTTGCCGTTGCCTTAGCCAACGCAAGGCAACGGTCGTCGTGTGGCCTAAGGCGCACCGCTTAGCCATGAGGGGCACCGTCGTGCATTTTTCTTGCTGTGGATGTGGCGTCGTGCCCATGCCTTAGCCAACGCAAGCCAACGGCCGTCGTGCGGCCTAAGGCCTATCGCCTTGCCATGATGGGCACCGTCGTGCGTTTTTCACGTCGTCGGTGTAGTGTCGTGCCAATGCTCCGTCATGCGGCCTAAGGCTCACCGCCTAGCCTTGTTTTCGCTTATTTTTATCTTTTTAAGCATACATGTTGAGTCTCGTTAATGTCCACATAGTTTGTTTGATGGTACCTGCTACTCGGATAACCGTAGTAATTCTAGAGCTAATACGTGCAACAAACCCCGACTTCTGGAAGGGATGCATTTATTAGATAAAAGGTCGACGCGGGCTCTGCCCGTTGCTGCGATGATTCATGATAACTCGACGGATCGCATGGCCTTCGTGCTGGCGACGCATCATTCAAATTTCTGCCCTATCAACTTTCGATGGTAGGATAGTGAGCAAAACCCCACGGCAGTTGTGCTTTTTTCTTGCCGTCGGTGAGGCCGTCGTGCCCATGCCTTAGCCAATGCAAGGCAACGGCCGTCGTCCGTCCTAAGGCCCACCGCCAAGCCGTGAGGGGCACCGTCGTGCATTTTTCTTGTCGTCGGTGTGGCCGTCGTGCCCACGCCTTAGCCAACGCCGGGCAACGGCCGTCATGCGGCCTAAGGCCGCCATGAGGGGCACCGTCGTGCGTTTTTCCAGCATGGCTACAGAGGTTTACCCGTTGCCTTGGGAACAAAACCCCACGGCAGTCGTGCGTTTTCCTTGCCATCGGTGAGGCCGTCGTGCCCATGCTTAAGCCAATGCAAGGCAACGGCCGTCGTGCGGCCTAAGGTCTACCGCCTAGCCATGAGGGGCACCGTCGTGTGTTTAACTTGCCGTCGGTGTGGCATCGTGCCCATGCCTTAGCCAACACAAGGCAACGGCCGTCGTGCGGCCCAAGGCCCACCGCCTAGCCACGAGGGGCACCGTCGTGTGTTTTTCTTGCCATCGGTGTGGAATCGTGGCCATGCCTTAGCCAACGCAAGGCAACGGCCGTCATGCGGCCTATGGCCGACCGCCTGGCCATGAGGGGCACCGTCGTGCGTTTTTCTTGCCGTCGGTGTGGCCGCCGTGCCCATGCCTTAGCCAACGCAGGGCAACGGCCGTCGTGCGGCCTAAGGCCCACCGCCTAGCCATGAGGGGCACCGTCGTGCGTTTTATTTGCCGTCGGTGTGGCATCGTGCCCATGCCTTAGCCAACGCTAGGCAACGGCCGTCGTGCGGCCTAAGGCCAAACGCCTAGCATCGTGCCCGTGCTTTAGCCAACGCAGGGCAATGGCCATCGTGCGGCCTAAGGGCAACCGCCTAGCCATGAGGGGCACCGTCGGCCGTTCTTCTTGCCGTCGGTGTGGCCATCGTGCCTATGCCTTAGCCAACGCAGGGCAACGGCCGTCGTGCGGCCTAAGGCCCACCGCTTAGCCATGAGGGGCACCGTCGTGCGTTTATCTTGCCGTCGGTGTGGCATTGTGCCCTTGCCTTAGCCAACGCAAGGCAACGGCCGTCGTGTGGCCTAAGGCCTACCGCCTAGCCATGAGGGGCACCGTCGGGCGTTTTTCTTGCCGTCGGTGTGGCATCATGCCCTTGCCTTAGCCAACGCAAGGCAATGGCCGTCGTGTGGCCTAAGGCCTACCACCTAGCCATGAGGGGCACTGTCGTGCGTTTTTCTTGCCGTTGCCTTAGCCAACGCAAGGCAACGGTCGTCGTGTGGCCTAAGGCGCACCGCTTAGCCATGAGGGGCACCGTCGTGCATTTTTCTTGCTGTGGATGTGGCGTCGTGCCCATGCCTTAGCCAACGCAAGCCAACGGCCG
>NC_092323.1:49472912-49475412 GCF_036785885.1 Coffea arabica | reverse complement strand
CTAAGGCCCACCGCCTAGCCACGAGGGGCACCGTCGTGCGTTTTTCTTGCCGTCGGTGTGCCATCGTGCCGATGCCTTAACCAACGCAAGCCCACGCCCGTCGTGCGGCCTAAGGCCAACTGCCTAGCCATGAGGGGCACCGTCGTGCATTTTCCTTGCCGTCGGTGTGGCCGTCGTGCCCAAGCCTTGGCCAACGCAGGGCAACGGCCGTCGTGCGGCCTAAGGCCCACCGCCTAGCCGTGAGGGGCACCGTCGTGCGTTTTTCCAGCATGGCTACAGAGGTTTACCCGTGGCCTTGGGAACAAAACCCCACGGCAGTCGTGCGTTTTTCTTGCCGTCGGTGCGGCCGTCGTGCCCATGCCTTAGCCAATGCAAGGCAACGGCCGTCGTGCGGCCTAAGGTCCACCGCCTAGCCATGAGTGGCACCGTCGTGCGTTTTCCTTGCCATCGGTGTGGCGTCGTGCCCATGCCTTAGCCAATGCAAGCAACGGCCGTCGTGCGGCCTAAGGCCCACCGCCTAGCCACGAGGGGCACCGTCGTGTGTTTGTCTTGCCATCGGTGTGGCATCGTGGCCATGCCTTTGCCAACACAAGGCAACGGCCGTCATGCGGCCCAAGGCCAACCGCCTAGCCACGAGGGGCACCGTCGTGCATTTTTCTTGCCGTGGGTGTGGCGTCGTGCCCATGCCTTAGCCAACGCAAGGCAACGGCCGTCGTGTGGCCTAAGGTCAACCGCCTAGCCATGAGGGGCACCGTCGTGCGTTTTTCTTGCCGTCGGTGAGCCATCGTGCCGATGCCTTAACCAACGCAAGCCAACGGCCATCGTGCGGCCTAAGGCCAACCGCCTAGCCATGAGGGGCACCGTAGTGCATTTTCCTTGCCGTCGGTGTGGCCGTCGTGCCCACGCCTTGGCCAACGCAGGGCAACGGCCGTCGTGCGGCCTATTGCCCACCTCCTAGCCGTGAGGGGCACCGTCGTGCATTTTCCCAGCATGGCTACAGAGGTTTACCCGTGGCCTTGGGAGCAAAACCCCACGGCAGTTGTGCTTTTTTCTTGCCGTCGGTGAGGCCGTCGTGCCCATGCCTTAGCCAATGCAAGGCAACGGCCGTCGTCCGTCCTAAGGCCCACCGCCAAGCCGTGAGGGGCACCGTCGTGCATTTTTCTTGTCGTCGGTGTGGCCGTCGTGCCCACGCCTTAGCCAACGCCGGGCAACGGCCGTCATGCGGCCTAAGGCCGCCATGAGGGGCACCGTCGTGCGTTTTTCCAGCATGGCTACAGAGGTTTACCCGTTGCCTTGGGAACAAAACCCCACGGCAGTCGTGCGTTTTCCTTGCCATCGGTGAGGCCGTCGTGCCCATGCTTAAGCCAATGCAAGGCAACGGCCGTCGTGCGGCCTAAGGTCTACCGCCTAGCCATGAGGGGCACCGTCGTGTGTTTAACTTGCCGTCGGTGTGGCATCGTGCCCATGCCTTAGCCAACACAAGGCAACGGCCGTCGTGCGGCCCAAGGCCCACCGCCTAGCCACGAGGGGCACCGTCGTGTGTTTTTCTTGCCATCGGTGTGGAATCGTGGCCATGCCTTAGCCAACGCAAGGCAACGGCCGTCATGCGGCCTATGGCCGACCGCCTGGCCATGAGGGGCACCGTCGTGCGTTTTTCTTGCCGTCGGTGTGGCCGCCGTGCCCATGCCTTAGCCAACGCAGGGCAACGGCCGTCGTGCGGCCTAAGGCCCACCGCCTAGCCATGAGGGGCACCGTCGTGCGTTTTATTTGCCGTCGGTGTGGCATCGTGCCCATGCCTTAGCCAACGCTAGGCAACGGCCGTCGTGCGGCCTAAGGCCAAACGCCTAGCATCGTGCCCGTGCTTTAGCCAACGCAGGGCAATGGCCATCGTGCGGCCTAAGGGCAACCGCCTAGCCATGAGGGGCACCGTCGGCCGTTCTTCTTGCCGTCGGTGTGGCCATCGTGCCTATGCCTTAGCCAACGCAGGGCAACGGCCGTCGTGCGGCCTAAGGCCCACCGCTTAGCCATGAGGGGCACCGTCGTGCGTTTATCTTGCCGTCGGTGTGGCATTGTGCCCTTGCCTTAGCCAACGCAAGGCAACGGCCGTCGTGTGGCCTAAGGCCTACCGCCTAGCCATGAGGGGCACCGTCGGGCGTTTTTCTTGCCGTCGGTGTGGCATCATGCCCTTGCCTTAGCCAACGCAAGGCAATGGCCGTCGTGTGGCCTAAGGCCTACCACCTAGCCATGAGGGGCACTGTCGTGCGTTTTTCTTGCCGTTGCCTTAGCCAACGCAAGGCAACGGTCGTCGTGTGGCCTAAGGCGCACCGCTTAGCCATGAGGGGCACCGTCGTGCATTTTTCTTGCTGTGGATGTGGCGTCGTGCCCATGCCTTAGCCAACGCAAGCCAACGGCCGTCGTGCGGCCTAAGGCCTATCGCCTTGCCATGATGGGCACCGTCGTGCGTTTTTCACGTCGTCGGTGTAGTGTCGTGCCAATGCTC
>NC_092323.1:49435412-49437912 GCF_036785885.1 Coffea arabica | reverse complement strand
CGCCTAGCCATGAGGGGCACCGTCGTGCGTTTTTCTTGCCGTCGGTGAGCCATCGTGCCGATGCCTTAACCAACGCAAGCCAACGGCCATCGTGCGGCCTAAGGCCAACCGCCTAGCCATGAGGGGCACCGTAGTGCATTTTCCTTGCCGTCGGTGTGGCCGTCGTGCCCACGCCTTGGCCAACGCAGGGCAACGGCCGTCGTGCGGCCTATTGCCCACCTCCTAGCCGTGAGGGGCACCGTCGTGCATTTTCCCAGCATGGCTACAGAGGTTTACCCGTGGCCTTGGGAGCAAAACCCCACGGCAGTTGTGCTTTTTTCTTGCCGTCGGTGAGGCCGTCGTGCCCATGCCTTAGCCAATGCAAGGCAACGGCCGTCGTCCGTCCTAAGGCCCACCGCCAAGCCGTGAGGGGCACCGTCGTGCATTTTTCTTGTCGTCGGTGTGGCCGTCGTGCCCACGCCTTAGCCAACGCCGGGCAACGGCCGTCATGCGGCCTAAGGCCGCCATGAGGGGCACCGTCGTGCGTTTTTCCAGCATGGCTACAGAGGTTTACCCGTTGCCTTGGGAACAAAACCCCACGGCAGTCGTGCGTTTTCCTTGCCATCGGTGAGGCCGTCGTGCCCATGCTTAAGCCAATGCAAGGCAACGGCCGTCGTGCGGCCTAAGGTCTACCGCCTAGCCATGAGGGGCACCGTCGTGTGTTTAACTTGCCGTCGGTGTGGCATCGTGCCCATGCCTTAGCCAACACAAGGCAACGGCCGTCGTGCGGCCCAAGGCCCACCGCCTAGCCACGAGGGGCACCGTCGTGTGTTTTTCTTGCCATCGGTGTGGAATCGTGGCCATGCCTTAGCCAACGCAAGGCAACGGCCGTCATGCGGCCTATGGCCGACCGCCTGGCCATGAGGGGCACCGTCGTGCGTTTTTCTTGCCGTCGGTGTGGCCGCCGTGCCCATGCCTTAGCCAACGCAGGGCAACGGCCGTCGTGCGGCCTAAGGCCCACCGCCTAGCCATGAGGGGCACCGTCGTGCGTTTTATTTGCCGTCGGTGTGGCATCGTGCCCATGCCTTAGCCAACGCTAGGCAACGGCCGTCGTGCGGCCTAAGGCCAAACGCCTAGCATCGTGCCCGTGCTTTAGCCAACGCAGGGCAATGGCCATCGTGCGGCCTAAGGGCAACCGCCTAGCCATGAGGGGCACCGTCGGCCGTTCTTCTTGCCGTCGGTGTGGCCATCGTGCCTATGCCTTAGCCAACGCAGGGCAACGGCCGTCGTGCGGCCTAAGGCCCACCGCTTAGCCATGAGGGGCACCGTCGTGCGTTTATCTTGCCGTCGGTGTGGCATTGTGCCCTTGCCTTAGCCAACGCAAGGCAACGGCCGTCGTGTGGCCTAAGGCCTACCGCCTAGCCATGAGGGGCACCGTCGGGCGTTTTTCTTGCCGTCGGTGTGGCATCATGCCCTTGCCTTAGCCAACGCAAGGCAATGGCCGTCGTGTGGCCTAAGGCCTACCACCTAGCCATGAGGGGCACTGTCGTGCGTTTTTCTTGCCGTTGCCTTAGCCAACGCAAGGCAACGGTCGTCGTGTGGCCTAAGGCGCACCGCTTAGCCATGAGGGGCACCGTCGTGCATTTTTCTTGCTGTGGATGTGGCGTCGTGCCCATGCCTTAGCCAACGCAAGCCAACGGCCGTCGTGCGGCCTAAGGCCTATCGCCTTGCCATGATGGGCACCGTCGTGCGTTTTTCACGTCGTCGGTGTAGTGTCGTGCCAATGCTCCGTCATGCGGCCTAAGGCTCACCGCCTAGCCTTGTTTTCGCTTATTTTTATCTTTTTAAGCATACATGTTGAGTCTCGTTAATGTCCACCGCCGTATGTCTTTGAAATTCATAAATTGCTTTTTTTTTTAATTAAACTATATTTTTGTATTTTTTATTATTTTTTATTATTTTTTTGTTTTTATTTTTGTTCAATTCAATCTTGGAAATTTTTTATTTATTTTTATTTTTTTTGTTTTTATTTTTGTTCAATTCAATCTTGGAAAATTTTTATTATTTTTTATTGTTTTTATTGTTTTTATTTTTGTTCAATTCAATCTTGGAAATTTGTTTTATATTTGTTTCAAGCACCCATGTGTAGGTGTGTTAAATACACACTAAATTGCCATCTATTGGTGGCTATATTTGTGAGACGAAAAGGGTGTGGGTCTACTAACGGTTTGAGTTTTTTAGTTTCAAGACTATCAGGGAGAGTTGAGATGCTTGACCTGTCAAGGCCATAGGAAGGCCGTCGGTACTAGAAACACGTTAGACATCATCGTTGGGCATGTAAGGGCACTTAAATTCTTTCTTTGCCTCAAAATTTCAAGAGTCGGTCGGTTGAGCGGGCGTCGTGCACGGCGGTCGTTCGTTTACGTCATTTTTGTGTGTGCTGCGTGCCTTACGTTGCATGATCTTGGCATCCAAGCTGGCATCGGTGACCGATTGGGGTTGTCGATGCACGGCGTGGGTG
>NC_092323.1:49392912-49395412 GCF_036785885.1 Coffea arabica | reverse complement strand
TGAAACAAATATAAAACAAATTTCCAAGATTGAATTGAACAAAAATAAAAACAATAAAAACAATAAAAAATAATAAAAATTTTCCAAGATTGAATTGAACAAAAATAAAAACAAAAAAAATAAAAAAAAATAAAAAATTTCCAAGATTGAATTGAACAAAAATAAAAACAAAAAAATAATAAAAAATAATAAAAAATACAAAAATATAGTTTAATTAAAAAAAAAAGCAATTTATGAATTTCAAAGACATACGGCGGTGGACATTAACGAGACTCAACATGTATGCTTAAAAAGATAAAAATAAGCGAAAACAAGGCTAGGCGGTGAGCCTTAGGCCGCATGACGGAGCATTGGCACGACACTACACCGACGACGTGAAAAACGCACGACGGTGCCCATCATGGCAAGGCGATAGGCCTTAGGCCGCACGACGGCCGTTGGCTTGCGTTGGCTAAGGCATGGGCACGACGCCACATCCACAGCAAGAAAAATGCACGACGGTGCCCCTCATGGCTAAGCGGTGCGCCTTAGGCCACACGACGACCGTTGCCTTGCGTTGGCTAAGGCAACGGCAAGAAAAACGCACGACAGTGCCCCTCATGGCTAGGTGGTAGGCCTTAGGCCACACGACGGCCATTGCCTTGCGTTGGCTAAGGCAAGGGCATGATGCCACACCGACGGCAAGAAAAACGCCCGACGGTGCCCCTCATGGCTAGGCGGTAGGCCTTAGGCCACACGACGGCCGTTGCCTTGCGTTGGCTAAGGCAAGGGCACAATGCCACACCGACGGCAAGATAAACGCACGACGGTGCCCCTCATGGCTAAGCGGTGGGCCTTAGGCCGCACGACGGCCGTTGCCCTGCGTTGGCTAAGGCATAGGCACGATGGCCACACCGACGGCAAGAAGAACGGCCGACGGTGCCCCTCATGGCTAGGCGGTTGCCCTTAGGCCGCACGATGGCCATTGCCCTGCGTTGGCTAAAGCACGGGCACGATGCTAGGCGTTTGGCCTTAGGCCGCACGACGGCCGTTGCCTAGCGTTGGCTAAGGCATGGGCACGATGCCACACCGACGGCAAATAAAACGCACGACGGTGCCCCTCATGGCTAGGCGGTGGGCCTTAGGCCGCACGACGGCCGTTGCCCTGCGTTGGCTAAGGCATGGGCACGGCGGCCACACCGACGGCAAGAAAAACGCACGACGGTGCCCCTCATGGCCAGGCGGTCGGCCATAGGCCGCATGACGGCCGTTGCCTTGCGTTGGCTAAGGCATGGGCACGATTCCACACCGATGGCAAGAAAAACACACGACGGTGCCCCTCGTGGCTAGGCGGTTGCCCTTAGGCCGCACGATGGCCATTGCCCTGCGTTGGCTAAAGCACGGGCACGATGCTAGGCGTTTGGCCTTAGGCCGCACGACGGCCGTTGCCTAGCGTTGGCTAAGGCATGGGCACGATGCCACACCGACGGCAAATAAAACGCACGACGGTGCCCCTCATGGCTAGGCGGTGGGCCTTAGGCCGCACGACGGCCGTTGCCCTGCATTGGCTTAAGCATGGGCACGACGGCCTCACCGATGGCAAGGAAAACGCACGACTGCCGTGGGGTTTTGTTCCCAAGGCAACGGGTAAACCTCTGTAGCCATGCTGGAAAAACGCACGACGGTGCCCCTCATGGCGGCCTTAGGCCGCATGACGGCCGTTGCCCGGCGTTGGCTAAGGCGTGGGCACGACGGCCACACCGACGACAAGAAAAATGCACGACGGTGCCCCTCACGGCTTGGCGGTGGGCCTTAGGACGGACGACGGCCGTTGCCTTGCATTGGCTAAGGCATGGGCACGACGGCCTCACCGACGGCAAGAAAAAAGCACAACTGCCGTGGGGTTTTGCTCCCAAGGCCACGGGTAAACCTCTGTAGCCATGCTGGGAAAATGCACGACGGTGCCCCTCACGGCTAGGAGGTGGGCAATAGGCCGCACGACGGCCGTTGCCCTGCGTTGGCCAAGGCGTGGGCACGACGGCCACACCGACGGCAAGGAAAATGCACTACGGTGCCCCTCATGGCTAGGCGGTTGGCCTTAGGCCGCACGATGGCCGTTGGCTTGCGTTGGTTAAGGCATCGGCACGATGGCTCACCGACGGCAAGAAAAACGCACGACGGTGCCCCTCATGGCTAGGCGGTTGACCTTAGGCCACACGACGGCCGTTGCCTTGCGTTGGCTAAGGCATGGGCACGACGCCACACCCACGGCAAGAAAAATGCACGACGGTGCCCCTCGTGGCTAGGCGGTTGGCCTTGGGCCGCATGACGGCCGTTGCCTTGTGTTGGCAAAGGCATGGCCACGATGCCACACCGATGGCAAGACAAACACACGACGGTGCCCCTCGTGGCTAGGCGGTGGGCCTTAGGCCGCACGACGGCCGTTGCTTGCATTGGCTAAGGCATGGGCACGACGCCACACCGATGGCAAGGAAAACGCACGACGGTGCCACTCATGGCT
>NC_092323.1:49372912-49375412 GCF_036785885.1 Coffea arabica | reverse complement strand
ACGAGGGGCACCGTCGTGTGTTTGTCTTGCCATCGGTGTGGCATCGTGGCCATGCCTTTGCCAACACAAGGCAACGGCCGTCATGCGGCCCAAGGCCAACCGCCTAGCCACGAGGGGCACCGTCGTGCATTTTTCTTGCCGTGGGTGTGGCGTCGTGCCCATGCCTTAGCCAACGCAAGGCAACGGCCGTCGTGTGGCCTAAGGTCAACCGCCTAGCCATGAGGGGCACCGTCGTGCGTTTTTCTTGCCGTCGGTGAGCCATCGTGCCGATGCCTTAACCAACGCAAGCCAACGGCCATCGTGCGGCCTAAGGCCAACCGCCTAGCCATGAGGGGCACCGTAGTGCATTTTCCTTGCCGTCGGTGTGGCCGTCGTGCCCACGCCTTGGCCAACGCAGGGCAACGGCCGTCGTGCGGCCTATTGCCCACCTCCTAGCCGTGAGGGGCACCGTCGTGCATTTTCCCAGCATGGCTACAGAGGTTTACCCGTGGCCTTGGGAGCAAAACCCCACGGCAGTTGTGCTTTTTTCTTGCCGTCGGTGAGGCCGTCGTGCCCATGCCTTAGCCAATGCAAGGCAACGGCCGTCGTCCGTCCTAAGGCCCACCGCCAAGCCGTGAGGGGCACCGTCGTGCATTTTTCTTGTCGTCGGTGTGGCCGTCGTGCCCACGCCTTAGCCAACGCCGGGCAACGGCCGTCATGCGGCCTAAGGCCGCCATGAGGGGCACCGTCGTGCGTTTTTCCAGCATGGCTACAGAGGTTTACCCGTTGCCTTGGGAACAAAACCCCACGGCAGTCGTGCGTTTTCCTTGCCATCGGTGAGGCCGTCGTGCCCATGCTTAAGCCAATGCAGGGCAACGGCCGTCGTGCGGCCTAAGGCCCACCGCCTAGCCATGAGGGGCACCGTCGTGCGTTTTATTTGCCGTCGGTGTGGCATCGTGCCCATGCCTTAGCCAACGCTAGGCAACGGCCGTCGTGCGGCCTAAGGCCAAACGCCTAGCATCGTGCCCGTGCTTTAGCCAACGCAGGGCAATGGCCATCGTGCGGCCTAAGGGCAACCGCCTAGCCACGAGGGGCACCGTCGTGTGTTTTTCTTGCCATCGGTGTGGAATCGTGCCCATGCCTTAGCCAACGCAAGGCAACGGCCGTCATGCGGCCTATGGCCGACCGCCTGGCCATGAGGGGCACCGTCGTGCGTTTTTCTTGCCGTCGGTGTGGCCGCCGTGCCCATGCCTTAGCCAACGCAGGGCAACGGCCGTCGTGCGGCCTAAGGCCCACCGCCTAGCCATGAGGGGCACCGTCGTGCGTTTTATTTGCCGTCGGTGTGGCATCGTGCCCATGCCTTAGCCAACGCTAGGCAACGGCCGTCGTGCGGCCTAAGGCCAAACGCCTAGCATCGTGCCCGTGCTTTAGCCAACGCAGGGCAATGGCCATCGTGCGGCCTAAGGGCAACCGCCTAGCCATGAGGGGCACCGTCGGCCGTTCTTCTTGCCGTCGGTGTGGCCATCGTGCCTATGCCTTAGCCAACGCAGGGCAACGGCCGTCGTGCGGCCTAAGGCCCACCGCTTAGCCATGAGGGGCACCGTCGTGCGTTTATCTTGCCGTCGGTGTGGCATTGTGCCCTTGCCTTAGCCAACGCAAGGCAACGGCCGTCGTGTGGCCTAAGGCCTACCGCCTAGCCATGAGGGGCACCGTCGGGCGTTTTTCTTGCCGTCGGTGTGGCATCATGCCCTTGCCTTAGCCAACGCAAGGCAATGGCCGTCGTGTGGCCTAAGGCCTACCACCTAGCCATGAGGGGCACTGTCGTGCGTTTTTCTTGCCGTTGCCTTAGCCAACGCAAGGCAACGGTCGTCGTGTGGCCTAAGGCGCACCGCTTAGCCATGAGGGGCACCGTCGTGCATTTTTCTTGCTGTGGATGTGGCGTCGTGCCCATGCCTTAGCCAACGCAAGCCAACGGCCGTCGTGCGGCCTAAGGCCTATCGCCTTGCCATGATGGGCACCGTCGTGCGTTTTTCACGTCGTCGGTGTAGTGTCGTGCCAATGCTCCGTCATGCGGCCTAAGGCTCACCGCCTAGCCTTGTTTTCGCTTATTTTTATCTTTTTAAGCATACATGTTGAGTCTCGTTAATGTCCACCGCCGTATGTCTTTGAAATTCATAAATTGCTTTTTTTTTTAATTAAACTATATTTTTGTATTTTTTATTATTTTTTATTATTTTTTTGTTTTTATTTTTGTTCAATTCAATCTTGGAAATTTTTTATTTTTTTTTATTTTTTTTGTTTTTATTTTTGTTCAATTCAATCTTGGAAAATTTTTATTATTTTTTATTGTTTTTATTGTTTTTATTTTTGTTCAATTCAATCTTGGAAATTTGTTTTATATTTGTTTCAAGCACCCATGTGTAGGTGTGTTAAATACACACTAAATTGCCATCTATTGGTGGCTATATTTGTGAGACGAAAAGGGTGTGGGTCTACTAACGGTTTGAGTTTTTTAGTTTCA
>NC_092323.1:49074621-49077121 GCF_036785885.1 Coffea arabica | reverse complement strand
CTAGCCACGAGGGGCACCGTCGTGTGTTTGTCTTGCCATCGGTGTGGCATCGTGGCCATGCCTTTGCCAACACAAGGCAACGGCCGTCATGCGGCCCAAGGCCAACCGCCTAGCCACGAGGGGCACCGTCGTGCATTTTTCTTGCCGTGGGTGTGGCGTCGTGCCCATGCCTTAGCCAACGCAAGGCAACGGCCGTCGTGTGGCCTAAGGTCAACCGCCTAGCCATGAGGGGCACCGTCGTGCGTTTTTCTTGCCGTCGGTGAGCCATCGTGCCGATGCCTTAACCAACGCAAGCCAACGGCCATCGTGCGGCCTAAGGCCAACCGCCTAGCCATGAGGGGCACCGTAGTGCATTTTCCTTGCCGTCGGTGTGGCCGTCGTGCCCACGCCTTGGCCAACGCAGGGCAACGGCCGTCGTGCGGCCTATTGCCCACCTCCTAGCCGTGAGGGGCACCGTCGTGCATTTTCCCAGCATGGCTACAGAGGTTTACCCGTGGCCTTGGGAGCAAAACCCCACGGCAGTTGTGCTTTTTTCTTGCCGTCGGTGAGGCCGTCGTGCCCATGCCTTAGCCAATGCAAGGCAACGGCCGTCGTCCGTCCTAAGGCCCACCGCCAAGCCGTGAGGGGCACCGTCGTGCATTTTTCTTGTCGTCGGTGTGGCCGTCGTGCCCACGCCTTAGCCAACGCCGGGCAACGGCCGTCATGCGGCCTAAGGCCGCCATGAGGGGCACCGTCGTGCGTTTTTCCAGCATGGCTACAGAGGTTTACCCGTTGCCTTGGGAACAAAACCCCACGGCAGTCGTGCGTTTTCCTTGCCATCGGTGAGGCCGTCGTGCCCATGCTTAAGCCAATGCAGGGCAACGGCCGTCGTGCGGCCTAAGGCCCACCGCCTAGCCATGAGGGGCACCGTCGTGCGTTTTATTTGCCGTCGGTGTGGCATCGTGCCCATGCCTTAGCCAACGCTAGGCAACGGCCGTCGTGCGGCCTAAGGCCAAACGCCTAGCATCGTGCCCGTGCTTTAGCCAACGCAGGGCAATGGCCATCGTGCGGCCTAAGGGCAACCGCCTAGCCACGAGGGGCACCGTCGTGTGTTTTTCTTGCCATCGGTGTGGAATCGTGCCCATGCCTTAGCCAACGCAAGGCAACGGCCGTCATGCGGCCTATGGCCGACCGCCTGGCCATGAGGGGCACCGTCGTGCGTTTTTCTTGCCGTCGGTGTGGCCGCCGTGCCCATGCCTTAGCCAACGCAGGGCAACGGCCGTCGTGCGGCCTAAGGCCCACCGCCTAGCCATGAGGGGCACCGTCGTGCGTTTTATTTGCCGTCGGTGTGGCATCGTGCCCATGCCTTAGCCAACGCTAGGCAACGGCCGTCGTGCGGCCTAAGGCCAAACGCCTAGCATCGTGCCCGTGCTTTAGCCAACGCAGGGCAATGGCCATCGTGCGGCCTAAGGGCAACCGCCTAGCCATGAGGGGCACCGTCGGCCGTTCTTCTTGCCGTCGGTGTGGCCATCGTGCCTATGCCTTAGCCAACGCAGGGCAACGGCCGTCGTGCGGCCTAAGGCCCACCGCTTAGCCATGAGGGGCACCGTCGTGCGTTTATCTTGCCGTCGGTGTGGCATTGTGCCCTTGCCTTAGCCAACGCAAGGCAACGGCCGTCGTGTGGCCTAAGGCCTACCGCCTAGCCATGAGGGGCACCGTCGGGCGTTTTTCTTGCCGTCGGTGTGGCATCATGCCCTTGCCTTAGCCAACGCAAGGCAATGGCCGTCGTGTGGCCTAAGGCCTACCACCTAGCCATGAGGGGCACTGTCGTGCGTTTTTCTTGCCGTTGCCTTAGCCAACGCAAGGCAACGGTCGTCGTGTGGCCTAAGGCGCACCGCTTAGCCATGAGGGGCACCGTCGTGCATTTTTCTTGCTGTGGATGTGGCGTCGTGCCCATGCCTTAGCCAACGCAAGCCAACGGCCGTCGTGCGGCCTAAGGCCTATCGCCTTGCCATGATGGGCACCGTCGTGCGTTTTTCACGTCGTCGGTGTAGTGTCGTGCCAATGCTCCGTCATGCGGCCTAAGGCTCACCGCCTAGCCTTGTTTTCGCTTATTTTTATCTTTTTAAGCATACATGTTGAGTCTCGTTAATGTCCACCGCCGTATGTCTTTGAAATTCATAAATTGCTTTTTTTTTTAATTAAACTATATTTTTGTATTTTTTATTATTTTTTATTATTTTTTTGTTTTTATTTTTGTTCAATTCAATCTTGGAAATTTTTTATTTTTTTTTATTTTTTTTGTTTTTATTTTTGTTCAATTCAATCTTGGAAAATTTTTATTATTTTTTATTGTTTTTATTGTTTTTATTTTTGTTCAATTCAATCTTGGAAATTTGTTTTATATTTGTTTCAAGCACCCATGTGTAGGTGTGTTAAATACACACTAAATTGCCATCTATTGGTGGCTATATTTGTGAGACGAAAAGGGTGTGGGTCTACTAACGGTTTGAGTTTTTTA
>NC_092323.1:48597089-48599589 GCF_036785885.1 Coffea arabica | reverse complement strand
AACGCAGGGCAACGGCCGTCGTGCGGCCTATTGCCCACCTCCTAGCCGTGAGGGGCACCGTCGTGCATTTTCCCAGCATGGCTACAGAGGTTTACCCGTGGCCTTGGGAGCAAAACCCCACGGCAGTTGTGCTTTTTTCTTGCCGTCGGTGAGGCCGTCGTGCCCATGCCTTAGCCAATGCAAGGCAACGGCCGTCGTCCGTCCTAAGGCCCACCGCCAAGCCGTGAGGGGCACCGTCGTGCATTTTTCTTGTCGTCGGTGTGGCCGTCGTGCCCACGCCTTAGCCAACGCCGGGCAACGGCCGTCATGCGGCCTAAGGCCGCCATGAGGGGCACCGTCGTGCGTTTTTCCAGCATGGCTACAGAGGTTTACCCGTTGCCTTGGGAACAAAACCCCACGGCAGTCGTGCGTTTTCCTTGCCATCGGTGAGGCCGTCGTGCCCATGCTTAAGCCAATGCAAGGCAACGGCCGTCGTGCGGCCTAAGGTCTACCGCCTAGCCATGAGGGGCACCGTCGTGTGTTTAACTTGCCGTCGGTGTGGCATCGTGCCCATGCCTTAGCCAACACAAGGCAACGGCCGTCGTGCGGCCCAAGGCCCACCGCCTAGCCACGAGGGGCACCGTCGTGTGTTTTTCTTGCCATCGGTGTGGAATCGTGGCCATGCCTTAGCCAACGCAAGGCAACGGCCGTCATGCGGCCTATGGCCGACCGCCTGGCCATGAGGGGCACCGTCGTGCGTTTTTCTTGCCGTCGGTGTGGCCGCCGTGCCCATGCCTTAGCCAACGCAGGGCAACGGCCGTCGTGCGGCCTAAGGCCCACCGCCTAGCCATGAGGGGCACCGTCGTGCGTTTTATTTGCCGTCGGTGTGGCATCGTGCCCATGCCTTAGCCAACGCTAGGCAACGGCCGTCGTGCGGCCTAAGGCCAAACGCCTAGCCATGAGGGGCACCGTAGTGCATTTTCCTTGCCGTCGGTGTGGCCGTCGTGCCCACGCCTTGGCCAACGCAGGGCAACGGCCGTCGTGCGGCCTATTGCCCACCTCCTAGCCGTGAGGGGCACCGTCGTGCATTTTCCCAGCATGGCTACAGAGGTTTACCCGTGGCCTTGGGAGCAAAACCCCACGGCAGTTGTGCTTTTTTCTTGCCGTCGGTGAGGCCGTCGTGCCCATGCCTTAGCCAATGCAAGGCAACGGCCGTCGTCCGTCCTAAGGCCCACCGCCAAGCCGTGAGGGGCACCGTCGTGCATTTTTCTTGTCGTCGGTGTGGCCGTCGTGCCCACGCCTTAGCCAACGCCGGGCAACGGCCGTCATGCGGCCTAAGGCCGCCATGAGGGGCACCGTCGTGCGTTTTTCCAGCATGGCTACAGAGGTTTACCCGTTGCCTTGGGAACAAAACCCCACGGCAGTCGTGCGTTTTCCTTGCCATCGGTGAGGCCGTCGTGCCCATGCTTAAGCCAATGCAAGGCAACGGCCGTCGTGCGGCCTAAGGTCTACCGCCTAGCCATGAGGGGCACCGTCGTGTGTTTAACTTGCCGTCGGTGTGGCATCGTGCCCATGCCTTAGCCAACACAAGGCAACGGCCGTCGTGCGGCCCAAGGCCCACCGCCTAGCCACGAGGGGCACCGTCGTGTGTTTTTCTTGCCATCGGTGTGGAATCGTGGCCATGCCTTAGCCAACGCAAGGCAACGGCCGTCATGCGGCCTATGGCCGACCGCCTGGCCATGAGGGGCACCGTCGTGCGTTTTTCTTGCCGTCGGTGTGGCCGCCGTGCCCATGCCTTAGCCAACGCAGGGCAACGGCCGTCGTGCGGCCTAAGGCCCACCGCCTAGCCATGAGGGGCACCGTCGTGCGTTTTATTTGCCGTCGGTGTGGCATCGTGCCCATGCCTTAGCCAACGCTAGGCAACGGCCGTCGTGCGGCCTAAGGCCAAACGCCTAGCATCGTGCCCGTGCTTTAGCCAACGCAGGGCAATGGCCATCGTGCGGCCTAAGGGCAACCGCCTAGCCATGAGGGGCACCGTCGGCCGTTCTTCTTGCCGTCGGTGTGGCCATCGTGCCTATGCCTTAGCCAACGCAGGGCAACGGCCGTCGTGCGGCCTAAGGCCCACCGCTTAGCCATGAGGGGCACCGTCGTGCGTTTATCTTGCCGTCGGTGTGGCATTGTGCCCTTGCCTTAGCCAACGCAAGGCAACGGCCGTCGTGTGGCCTAAGGCCTACCGCCTAGCCATGAGGGGCACCGTCGGGCGTTTTTCTTGCCGTCGGTGTGGCATCATGCCCTTGCCTTAGCCAACGCAAGGCAATGGCCGTCGTGTGGCCTAAGGCCTACCACCTAGCCATGAGGGGCACTGTCGTGCG
Organism: Coffea arabica; assembly: GCF_036785885.1. Classification (NCBI taxonomy): domain Eukaryota; kingdom Viridiplantae; phylum Streptophyta; class Magnoliopsida; order Gentianales; family Rubiaceae; genus Coffea; species Coffea arabica. The sequence continues at coordinate 48,597,238 of NC_092323.1, read as the reverse complement.
TTTTTCTTGCCGTTGCCTTAGCCAACGCAAGGCAACGGTCGTCGTGTGGCCTAAGGCGCACCGCTTAGCCATGAGGGGCACCGTCGTGCATTTTTCTTGCTGTGGATGTGGCGTCGTGCCCATGCCTTAGCCAACGCAAGCCAACGGCC
>NC_092323.1:48534589-48537089 GCF_036785885.1 Coffea arabica | reverse complement strand
CTAAGGCCCACCGCCTAGCCACGAGGGGCACCGTCGTGTGTTTGTCTTGCCATCGGTGTGGCATCGTGGCCATGCCTTTGCCAACACAAGGCAACGGCCGTCATGCGGCCCAAGGCCAACCGCCTAGCCACGAGGGGCACCGTCGTGCATTTTTCTTGCCGTGGGTGTGGCGTCGTGCCCATGCCTTAGCCAACGCAAGGCAACGGCCGTCGTGTGGCCTAAGGTCAACCGCCTAGCCATGAGGGGCACCGTCGTGCGTTTTTCTTGCCGTCGGTGAGCCATCGTGCCGATGCCTTAACCAACGCAAGCCAACGGCCATCGTGCGGCCTAAGGCCAACCGCCTAGCCATGAGGGGCACCGTAGTGCATTTTCCTTGCCGTCGGTGTGGCCGTCGTGCCCACGCCTTGGCCAACGCAGGGCAACGGCCGTCGTGCGGCCTATTGCCCACCTCCTAGCCGTGAGGGGCACCGTCGTGCATTTTCCCAGCATGGCTACAGAGGTTTACCCGTGGCCTTGGGAGCAAAACCCCACGGCAGTTGTGCTTTTTTCTTGCCGTCGGTGAGGCCGTCGTGCCCATGCCTTAGCCAATGCAAGGCAACGGCCGTCGTCCGTCCTAAGGCCCACCGCCAAGCCGTGAGGGGCACCGTCGTGCATTTTTCTTGTCGTCGGTGTGGCCGTCGTGCCCACGCCTTAGCCAACGCCGGGCAACGGCCGTCATGCGGCCTAAGGCCGCCATGAGGGGCACCGTCGTGCGTTTTTCCAGCATGGCTACAGAGGTTTACCCGTTGCCTTGGGAACAAAACCCCACGGCAGTCGTGCGTTTTCCTTGCCATCGGTGAGGCCGTCGTGCCCATGCTTAAGCCAATGCAGGGCAACGGCCGTCGTGCGGCCTAAGGCCCACCGCCTAGCCATGAGGGGCACCGTCGTGCGTTTTATTTGCCGTCGGTGTGGCATCGTGCCCATGCCTTAGCCAACGCTAGGCAACGGCCGTCGTGCGGCCTAAGGCCAAACGCCTAGCATCGTGCCCGTGCTTTAGCCAACGCAGGGCAATGGCCATCGTGCGGCCTAAGGGCAACCGCCTAGCCACGAGGGGCACCGTCGTGTGTTTTTCTTGCCATCGGTGTGGAATCGTGCCCATGCCTTAGCCAACGCAAGGCAACGGCCGTCATGCGGCCTATGGCCGACCGCCTGGCCATGAGGGGCACCGTCGTGCGTTTTTCTTGCCGTCGGTGTGGCCGCCGTGCCCATGCCTTAGCCAACGCAGGGCAACGGCCGTCGTGCGGCCTAAGGCCCACCGCCTAGCCATGAGGGGCACCGTCGTGCGTTTTATTTGCCGTCGGTGTGGCATCGTGCCCATGCCTTAGCCAACGCTAGGCAACGGCCGTCGTGCGGCCTAAGGCCAAACGCCTAGCATCGTGCCCGTGCTTTAGCCAACGCAGGGCAATGGCCATCGTGCGGCCTAAGGGCAACCGCCTAGCCATGAGGGGCACCGTCGGCCGTTCTTCTTGCCGTCGGTGTGGCCATCGTGCCTATGCCTTAGCCAACGCAGGGCAACGGCCGTCGTGCGGCCTAAGGCCCACCGCTTAGCCATGAGGGGCACCGTCGTGCGTTTATCTTGCCGTCGGTGTGGCATTGTGCCCTTGCCTTAGCCAACGCAAGGCAACGGCCGTCGTGTGGCCTAAGGCCTACCGCCTAGCCATGAGGGGCACCGTCGGGCGTTTTTCTTGCCGTCGGTGTGGCATCATGCCCTTGCCTTAGCCAACGCAAGGCAATGGCCGTCGTGTGGCCTAAGGCCTACCACCTAGCCATGAGGGGCACTGTCGTGCGTTTTTCTTGCCGTTGCCTTAGCCAACGCAAGGCAACGGTCGTCGTGTGGCCTAAGGCGCACCGCTTAGCCATGAGGGGCACCGTCGTGCATTTTTCTTGCTGTGGATGTGGCGTCGTGCCCATGCCTTAGCCAACGCAAGCCAACGGCCGTCGTGCGGCCTAAGGCCTATCGCCTTGCCATGATGGGCACCGTCGTGCGTTTTTCACGTCGTCGGTGTAGTGTCGTGCCAATGCTCCGTCATGCGGCCTAAGGCTCACCGCCTAGCCTTGTTTTCGCTTATTTTTATCTTTTTAAGCATACATGTTGAGTCTCGTTAATGTCCACCGCCGTATGTCTTTGAAATTCATAAATTGCTTTTTTTTTTAATTAAACTATATTTTTGTATTTTTTATTATTTTTTATTATTTTTTTGTTTTTATTTTTGTTCAATTCAATCTTGGAAATTTTTTATTTTTTTTTATTTTTTTTGTTTTTATTTTTGTTCAATTCAATCTTGGAAAATTTTTATTATTTTTTATTGTTTTTATTGTTTTTATTTTTGTTCAATTCAATCTTGGAAATTTGTTTTATATTTGTTTCAAGCACCCATGTGTAGGTGTGTTAAATACACACTAAATTGCCATCTATTGGTGGCTATATTTGTGAGACGAAAAGGGTGTGGGTCTACTAACG
>NC_092323.1:48429589-48432089 GCF_036785885.1 Coffea arabica | reverse complement strand
TGAGTGGCACCGTCGTGCGTTTTCCTTGCCATCGGTGTGGCGTCGTGCCCATGCCTTAGCCAATGCAAGCAACGGCCGTCGTGCGGCCTAAGGCCCACCGCCTAGCCACGAGGGGCACCGTCGTGTGTTTGTCTTGCCATCGGTGTGGCATCGTGGCCATGCCTTTGCCAACACAAGGCAACGGCCGTCATGCGGCCCAAGGCCAACCGCCTAGCCACGAGGGGCACCGTCGTGCATTTTTCTTGCCGTGGGTGTGGCGTCGTGCCCATGCCTTAGCCAACGCAAGGCAACGGCCGTCGTGTGGCCTAAGGTCAACCGCCTAGCCATGAGGGGCACCGTCGTGCGTTTTTCTTGCCGTCGGTGAGCCATCGTGCCGATGCCTTAACCAACGCAAGCCAACGGCCATCGTGCGGCCTAAGGCCAACCGCCTAGCCATGAGGGGCACCGTAGTGCATTTTCCTTGCCGTCGGTGTGGCCGTCGTGCCCACGCCTTGGCCAACGCAGGGCAACGGCCGTCGTGCGGCCTATTGCCCACCTCCTAGCCGTGAGGGGCACCGTCGTGCATTTTCCCAGCATGGCTACAGAGGTTTACCCGTGGCCTTGGGAGCAAAACCCCACGGCAGTTGTGCTTTTTTCTTGCCGTCGGTGAGGCCGTCGTGCCCATGCCTTAGCCAATGCAAGGCAACGGCCGTCGTCCGTCCTAAGGCCCACCGCCAAGCCGTGAGGGGCACCGTCGTGCATTTTTCTTGTCGTCGGTGTGGCCGTCGTGCCCACGCCTTAGCCAACGCCGGGCAACGGCCGTCATGCGGCCTAAGGCCGCCATGAGGGGCACCGTCGTGCGTTTTTCCAGCATGGCTACAGAGGTTTACCCGTTGCCTTGGGAACAAAACCCCACGGCAGTCGTGCGTTTTCCTTGCCATCGGTGAGGCCGTCGTGCCCATGCTTAAGCCAATGCAGGGCAACGGCCGTCGTGCGGCCTAAGGCCCACCGCCTAGCCATGAGGGGCACCGTCGTGCGTTTTATTTGCCGTCGGTGTGGCATCGTGCCCATGCCTTAGCCAACGCTAGGCAACGGCCGTCGTGCGGCCTAAGGCCAAACGCCTAGCATCGTGCCCGTGCTTTAGCCAACGCAGGGCAATGGCCATCGTGCGGCCTAAGGGCAACCGCCTAGCCACGAGGGGCACCGTCGTGTGTTTTTCTTGCCATCGGTGTGGAATCGTGCCCATGCCTTAGCCAACGCAAGGCAACGGCCGTCATGCGGCCTATGGCCGACCGCCTGGCCATGAGGGGCACCGTCGTGCGTTTTTCTTGCCGTCGGTGTGGCCGCCGTGCCCATGCCTTAGCCAACGCAGGGCAACGGCCGTCGTGCGGCCTAAGGCCCACCGCCTAGCCATGAGGGGCACCGTCGTGCGTTTTATTTGCCGTCGGTGTGGCATCGTGCCCATGCCTTAGCCAACGCTAGGCAACGGCCGTCGTGCGGCCTAAGGCCAAACGCCTAGCATCGTGCCCGTGCTTTAGCCAACGCAGGGCAATGGCCATCGTGCGGCCTAAGGGCAACCGCCTAGCCATGAGGGGCACCGTCGGCCGTTCTTCTTGCCGTCGGTGTGGCCATCGTGCCTATGCCTTAGCCAACGCAGGGCAACGGCCGTCGTGCGGCCTAAGGCCCACCGCTTAGCCATGAGGGGCACCGTCGTGCGTTTATCTTGCCGTCGGTGTGGCATTGTGCCCTTGCCTTAGCCAACGCAAGGCAACGGCCGTCGTGTGGCCTAAGGCCTACCGCCTAGCCATGAGGGGCACCGTCGGGCGTTTTTCTTGCCGTCGGTGTGGCATCATGCCCTTGCCTTAGCCAACGCAAGGCAATGGCCGTCGTGTGGCCTAAGGCCTACCACCTAGCCATGAGGGGCACTGTCGTGCGTTTTTCTTGCCGTTGCCTTAGCCAACGCAAGGCAACGGTCGTCGTGTGGCCTAAGGCGCACCGCTTAGCCATGAGGGGCACCGTCGTGCATTTTTCTTGCTGTGGATGTGGCGTCGTGCCCATGCCTTAGCCAACGCAAGCCAACGGCCGTCGTGCGGCCTAAGGCCTATCGCCTTGCCATGATGGGCACCGTCGTGCGTTTTTCACGTCGTCGGTGTAGTGTCGTGCCAATGCTCCGTCATGCGGCCTAAGGCTCACCGCCTAGCCTTGTTTTCGCTTATTTTTATCTTTTTAAGCATACATGTTGAGTCTCGTTAATGTCCACCGCCGTATGTCTTTGAAATTCATAAATTGCTTTTTTTTTTAATTAAACTATATTTTTGTATTTTTTATTATTTTTTATTATTTTTTTGTTTTTATTTTTGTTCAATTCAATCTTGGAAATTTTTTATTTTTTTTTATTTTTTTTGTTTTTATTTTTGTTCAATTCAATCTTGGAAAATTTTTATTATTTTTTATTGTTTTTATTGTTTTTATTTTTGTTCAATTCAATCTTGGAAATTTGTTTTATATTTGTTTCAAGCAC
>NC_092323.1:48419589-48422089 GCF_036785885.1 Coffea arabica | reverse complement strand
GGCATCGTGGCCATGCCTTTGCCAACACAAGGCAACGGCCGTCATGCGGCCCAAGGCCAACCGCCTAGCCACGAGGGGCACCGTCGTGCATTTTTCTTGCCGTGGGTGTGGCGTCGTGCCCATGCCTTAGCCAACGCAAGGCAACGGCCGTCGTGTGGCCTAAGGTCAACCGCCTAGCCATGAGGGGCACCGTCGTGCGTTTTTCTTGCCGTCGGTGAGCCATCGTGCCGATGCCTTAACCAACGCAAGCCAACGGCCATCGTGCGGCCTAAGGCCAACCGCCTAGCCATGAGGGGCACCGTAGTGCATTTTCCTTGCCGTCGGTGTGGCCGTCGTGCCCACGCCTTGGCCAACGCAGGGCAACGGCCGTCGTGCGGCCTATTGCCCACCTCCTAGCCGTGAGGGGCACCGTCGTGCATTTTCCCAGCATGGCTACAGAGGTTTACCCGTGGCCTTGGGAGCAAAACCCCACGGCAGTTGTGCTTTTTTCTTGCCGTCGGTGAGGCCGTCGTGCCCATGCCTTAGCCAATGCAAGGCAACGGCCGTCGTCCGTCCTAAGGCCCACCGCCAAGCCGTGAGGGGCACCGTCGTGCATTTTTCTTGTCGTCGGTGTGGCCGTCGTGCCCACGCCTTAGCCAACGCCGGGCAACGGCCGTCATGCGGCCTAAGGCCGCCATGAGGGGCACCGTCGTGCGTTTTTCCAGCATGGCTACAGAGGTTTACCCGTTGCCTTGGGAACAAAACCCCACGGCAGTCGTGCGTTTTCCTTGCCATCGGTGAGGCCGTCGTGCCCATGCTTAAGCCAATGCAGGGCAACGGCCGTCGTGCGGCCTAAGGCCCACCGCCTAGCCATGAGGGGCACCGTCGTGCGTTTTATTTGCCGTCGGTGTGGCATCGTGCCCATGCCTTAGCCAACGCTAGGCAACGGCCGTCGTGCGGCCTAAGGCCAAACGCCTAGCATCGTGCCCGTGCTTTAGCCAACGCAGGGCAATGGCCATCGTGCGGCCTAAGGGCAACCGCCTAGCCACGAGGGGCACCGTCGTGTGTTTTTCTTGCCATCGGTGTGGAATCGTGCCCATGCCTTAGCCAACGCAAGGCAACGGCCGTCATGCGGCCTATGGCCGACCGCCTGGCCATGAGGGGCACCGTCGTGCGTTTTTCTTGCCGTCGGTGTGGCCGCCGTGCCCATGCCTTAGCCAACGCAGGGCAACGGCCGTCGTGCGGCCTAAGGCCCACCGCCTAGCCATGAGGGGCACCGTCGTGCGTTTTATTTGCCGTCGGTGTGGCATCGTGCCCATGCCTTAGCCAACGCTAGGCAACGGCCGTCGTGCGGCCTAAGGCCAAACGCCTAGCATCGTGCCCGTGCTTTAGCCAACGCAGGGCAATGGCCATCGTGCGGCCTAAGGGCAACCGCCTAGCCATGAGGGGCACCGTCGGCCGTTCTTCTTGCCGTCGGTGTGGCCATCGTGCCTATGCCTTAGCCAACGCAGGGCAACGGCCGTCGTGCGGCCTAAGGCCCACCGCTTAGCCATGAGGGGCACCGTCGTGCGTTTATCTTGCCGTCGGTGTGGCATTGTGCCCTTGCCTTAGCCAACGCAAGGCAACGGCCGTCGTGTGGCCTAAGGCCTACCGCCTAGCCATGAGGGGCACCGTCGGGCGTTTTTCTTGCCGTCGGTGTGGCATCATGCCCTTGCCTTAGCCAACGCAAGGCAATGGCCGTCGTGTGGCCTAAGGCCTACCACCTAGCCATGAGGGGCACTGTCGTGCGTTTTTCTTGCCGTTGCCTTAGCCAACGCAAGGCAACGGTCGTCGTGTGGCCTAAGGCGCACCGCTTAGCCATGAGGGGCACCGTCGTGCATTTTTCTTGCTGTGGATGTGGCGTCGTGCCCATGCCTTAGCCAACGCAAGCCAACGGCCGTCGTGCGGCCTAAGGCCTATCGCCTTGCCATGATGGGCACCGTCGTGCGTTTTTCACGTCGTCGGTGTAGTGTCGTGCCAATGCTCCGTCATGCGGCCTAAGGCTCACCGCCTAGCCTTGTTTTCGCTTATTTTTATCTTTTTAAGCATACATGTTGAGTCTCGTTAATGTCCACCGCCGTATGTCTTTGAAATTCATAAATTGCTTTTTTTTTTAATTAAACTATATTTTTGTATTTTTTATTATTTTTTATTATTTTTTTGTTTTTATTTTTGTTCAATTCAATCTTGGAAATTTTTTATTTTTTTTTATTTTTTTTGTTTTTATTTTTGTTCAATTCAATCTTGGAAAATTTTTATTATTTTTTATTGTTTTTATTGTTTTTATTTTTGTTCAATTCAATCTTGGAAATTTGTTTTATATTTGTTTCAAGCACCCATGTGTAGGTGTGTTAAATACACACTAAATTGCCATCTATTGGTGGCTATATTTGTGAGACGAAAAGGGTGTGGGTCTACTAACGGTTTGAGTTTTTTAGTTTCAAGACTATCAGGGAGAGTTGAGATGCTTGACCTGTCAAGG
>NC_092323.1:48347089-48357089 GCF_036785885.1 Coffea arabica | reverse complement strand
GGACTCTGACATGTCGGCTTCCTGGACCTTAGGTTCTTTGTTCAGATGACCTTCCGACTGCCCTTTGAGGTAGTTCATGATAGCCTCAAAGGTGGGCAGGTTTTCCGCCACCGTCTGAACCAGCTGTTCAGGCGGGATTCGTGAGGGCCCCGCCCCTTTTTCTCCAGGTGTTGGACCTCGAGAGGAGTTTTGGGGGCCACTTCGCTCGGTCCCCTTGGATCCGCCAGCGTTCCTCTGCGACCTAGTCTTCGGCATGTTTTTCGCGAAAAAAGAGAATACGTGTTCCCACAGACGGCGCCAATTGATGCGACTGCCAAAAACCAGATCCGAGCTGAGCTGCTGCGAGCTGAACGAGCTGGTCAGGGACGAGCTGATGGGAGGAAAGCCAGCGAACTGAGCTCAGTCCTGGAAAGCGATCCGAGCTGTGCTGCTGCGAGCTGAGAGGGAGCGAGCAGGTGAGCTGGCGAGGTGAGCGAGCCGACCTGCAAATGGACAGACGGCGGGCCGAGCTGAGCCGCTACAAACCGAGCTGGTTGGGAGCCGCCGAGCTGAGAAGGGAAGACCGAGCAGAATGCCCTGCGAAGAAAGAACGACGGCGGGACTAGAGTCCCTGGAATAGCTCCGACGGTCAAGTCAGTAGAGCTCAAGAGTAGAACAACAGTAGAGAGTACTGTAGATGGCGTACCTTGTGTCGTCTTGTGGCGCTGTATATATAGGCTTTAATGGGTAGTAGTTTCCATATAGGAGTCAAAGTCCCCTTAGGGTTCGGAGTCCTTCTAGGGTTTCGTATGACAACCCCTAAAGGTCCGGAGGCGGCGGCCCATCAGGCCCACTTCATGGAGAGGCGGCGGCTACGGCTGAGCTGACCTCCCTCTATTCCGAGCTGCTCTACCCGAGCTGACATGTGGCATCCGTAGATTAGTTGGCCGAGCTGACAGGTTATCATGTCCGAACTGACACGTGGCTACGGGAAATTTGCCCCACTACACTAGCCCCCCTTTGAGTCTAGAGTCACTGGGGAGTCACGTGAGTCTAGACCAAGTTTCTTGGCGAAGAGTCAGTTCGGTGTGAGACCCATGATTCCACGATTGCGGCCCTTGCTCGAGTAACTTGTAAGACCGAACTGAGTAGGACCAGTTTTTTTTTTTTTTTGTATGAACTCCTCCTTTGTAAATAGACTCTTTGTGGACTGAATAGACTTTTGTTTCTTCTATATTCAGCAAAATTTTTCATTCATGTCTTTCTTATCATGCTGTCTAAATACACTTGCGCGAACAGACCACGGGCTAGCGCGCGAACTGACTTCCAAATAGTTCATATATTTGCACGAAAAGATAGGACCATGCGCGACCAAACAACTCAGGTTATGTATGGACAGAGTGAGTGAGTTTTAATGAAAGAGCCTCATACTCGAACTCGTTATTGGAGGTCCTGAAGTCGAACCTCAAGGCGCAAGTCAATTTTTCCCCCGTAGGGCTGATTAGGGGGGGTCCAACTCCACACCCTTGCTTGATACTCTATCACTATACGATGTCCAGGTTGGGATGGCCTGTCCAGCAACCTCCTTGGTTTCTTCGGCCTGTACAGCCTCTCCGATCTGTTTGGCCTCTGCAGCTTCTCCGACCTGCTCGGCCTCGGCTGATCTCTCGGCTTGTGTGACCTCGGCAGCCTCTCCGGCCTGTTTGGCCTCAGCTGTCTCTGGTCAGCTCGGCCTCGACTGCTCTTGCGGCCTGTATGACCTCGGCAGCCTCTCCGACCTGCTCGACCTCAGCTGCATATCTGGCCAGCTCGGCCTTGGCTGATCTCTCGGCTCGTGTGACCTCGGCAGCCTCTCCGGCCTGTTTGGCCTCAGCTGTGTCTCTGGTCAGCTCGGCCTCAACTGCTCTTACAGCCTGTATGACCTCGGAAGCCTTCCCGGCCAGCTCGGCCTCATCTGCGTCTCCGGCCAGCTCGGCCTCGGCTGAACTCGCGGCTCGTGTGACTTCGGCAGTTTCTCCGGCCTGTTTGGCCTCAACTGTGTCTTTGGTCAGCTCGGCCTCAACGGCTCTCACGGCCTACTTGACCTAGGCAGTTTCTCCTGTTCACCCTTCAAGCGATTCGCTTCCACTGCATTAGCCCTTTCGTGAGCTCGGTCCAACATCTCCCGAACTGATTTGGGAGGTCTCTCCACGAACTCGGTATATAGTCTCTGTTTGCGCAGTCCGTTGATGAAGGCAGCCATGACGACCTTATCATCCCGATCCCGGACCTGGAGGGACTCGTTGTTGAATCGGACCATGTACTCACGCAGCGATTCCTCGGGCTTTTGCTGAACTGTCATCAGGTGAGCAGTACTCTTGGAAAAAGGCTCGTGACGAAATGAACTGAGCTGAGAACAGTCGTGCGAGCTGGGTAAAAGACCGGATCGACCTAGGGGGAAGTCCCTGGAACCACTGCCGGGCCCTTCCTTCTAGGAACATCGGGAAGGTCTTGCACCTGACCGCATCCACGGCCGTTTGTAGGCGCATCTGCGTCATGAACACGAACAGGTGGTCTTCCGGATCCGTAGTTGCGTCGTAAGATTTCATGTTTGGAATTTTGAACTTTGCGGGCAGTTGGTAGTCCTCAATATCGACCGTGAAGGGGGAAGCAATGTGCCTGTCCGCCTCAGGGTCCAGCAGTAGGTCCAGCTCGTCCTGCACCTGTTGTCGCCCCTTCAGGGGGGAGAGCCTCCGGACGGGCTCCGGGTGTTCAGCTCGGGAGTTCTTGTGCGAGGGTTCTCCGACCTCGACCTGCTCACGCGTAAGTTCCGGGCGCGCCCGCTTGGCCCCGGGCTCGGGACTCCCGGTTCGGGACTCTGACATGTCGGCTTCCTGGACCTTAGGTTCTTTGTTCAGATGACCTTCCGACTGCCCTTTGAGATAGTTCATGATAGCCTCAAAGATGGGCAGGATTTCCGCCACCGTCTGAACCAGCTGTTCAGGCGGGATTCGTGAGGGCCCCGCCCCTTTTTCTCCAGGTGTTGGACCTCGAGAGGAGTTTTGGGGGCCACTTCGCTCGGTCCCCTTGGATCCGCCAGCGTTCCTCTGCGACCTAGTCTTCGGCATGTTTTTCGCGAAAAAAGAGAATACGTGTTCCCACAGACGGCGCCAATTGATGCGACTGCCAAAAACCAGATCCGAGCTGAGCTGCTGCGAGCTGAACGAGCTGGTCAGGGACGAGCTGATGGGAGGAAAGCCAGCGAACTGAGCTCAGTCCTGGAAAGCGATCCGAGCTGTGCTGCTGCGAGCTGAGAGGGAGCGAGCAGGTGAGCTGGCGAGGTGTGCGAGCCGACCTGCAAATGGACAGACGGCGGGCCGAGCTGAGCCGCTACAAACCGAGCTGGTTGGGAGCCGCCGAGCTGAGAAGGGAAGACCGAGCAGAATGCCCTGCGAAGAAAGAACGACGGCGGGACTAGAGTCCCTGGAATAGCTCCGACGGTCAAGTCAGTAGAGCTCAAGAGTAGAACAACAGTAGAGAGTACTGTAGATGGCGTACCTTGTGTCGTCTTGTGGCGCTGTATATATAGGCTTTAATGGGTAGTAGTTTCCATATAGGAGTCAAAGTCCCCTTAGGGTTCGGAGTCCTTCTAGGGTTTCGTATGACAACCCCTAAAGGTCCGGAGGCGGCGGCCCATCAGGCCCACTTCATGGAGAGGCGGCGGCTACGGCTGAGCTGACCTCCCTCTATTCCGAGCTGCTCTACCCGAGCTGACATGTGGCATCCGTAGATTAGTTGGCCGAGCTGACAGGTTATCATGTCCGAACTGACACGTGGCTACGGGAAATTTGCCCCACTACACTAGCCCCCCTTTGAGTCTAGAGTCACTGGGGAGTCACGTGAGTCTAGACCAAGTTTCTTGGCGAAGAGTCAGTTCGGTGTGAGACCCATGATTCCACGATTGCGGCCCTTGCTCGAGTAACTTGTAAGACCGAACTGAGTAGGACCAGTTTTTTTTTTTTTTTGTATGAACTCCTCCTTTGTAAATAGACTCTTTGTGGACTGAATAGACTTTTGTTTCTTCTATATTCAGCAAAATTTTTCATTCATGTCTTTCTTATCATGCTGTCTAAATACACTTGCGCGAACAGACCACGGGCTAGCGCGCGAACTGACTTCCAAATAGTTCATATATTTGCACGAAAAGATAGGACCATGCGCGACCAAACAACTCAGGTTATGTATGGACAGAGTGAGTGAGTTTTAATGAAAGAGCCTCATACTCGAACTCGTTATTGGAGGTCCTGAAGTCGAACCTCAAGGCGCAAGTCAATTTTTCCCCCGTAGGGCTGATTAGGGGGGGTCCAACTCCACACCCTTGCTTGATACTCTATCACTATACGATGTCCAGGTTGGGATGGCCTGTCCAGCAACCTCCTTGGTTTCTTCGGCCTGTACAGCCTCTCCGATCTGTTTGGCCTCTGCAGCTTCTCCGACCTGCTCGGCCTCGGCTGATCTCTCGGCTTGTGTGACCTCGGCAGCCTCTCCGGCCTGTTTGGCCTCAGCTGTCTCTGGTCAGCTCGGCCTCGACTGCTCTTGCGGCCTGTATGACCTCGGCAGCCTCTCCGACCTGCTCGACCTCAGCTGCATATCTGGCCAGCTCGGCCTTGGCTGATCTCTCGGCTCGTGTGACCTCGGCAGCCTCTCCGGCCTGTTTGGCCTCAGCTGTGTCTCTGGTCAGCTCGGCCTCAACTGCTCTTACAGCCTGTATGACCTCGGAAGCCTTCCCGGCCAGCTCGGCCTCATCTGCGTCTCCGGCCAGCCCGGCCTCGGCTGAACTCGCGGCTCGTGTGACTTCGGCAGTTTCTCCGGCCTGTTTGGCCTCAACTGTGTCTTTGGTCAGCTCGGCCTCAACGGCTCTCACGGCCTACTTGACCTAGGCAGTTTCTCCTGTTCACCCTTCAAGCGATTCGCTTCCACTGCATTAGCCCTTTCGTGAGCTCGGTCCAACATCTCCCGAACTGATTTGGGAGGTCTCTCCACGAACTCGGTATATAGTCTCTGTTTGCGCAGTCCGTTGATGAAGGCAGCCATGACGACCTTATCATCCCGATCCCGGACCTGGAGGGACTCGTTGTTGAATCGGACCATGTACTCACGCAGCGATTCCTCGGGCTTTTGCTGAACTGTCATCAGGTGAGCAGTACTCTTGGAAAAAGGCTCGTGACGAAATGAACTGAGCTGAGAACAGTCGTGCGAGCTGGGTAAAAGACCGGATCGACCTGGGGGGAAGTCCCTGGAACCACTGCCGGGCCCTTCCTTCTAGGAACATCGGGAAGGTCTTGCACCTGACCGCATCCACGGCCGTTTGTAGGCGCATCTGCGTCATGAACACGAACAGGTGGTCTTCCGGATCCGTAGTTGCGTCGTAAGATTTCATGTTTGGAATTTTGAACTTTGCGGGCAGTTGGTAGTCCTCAATATCGACCGTGAAGGGGGAAGCAATGTGCCTGTCCGCCTCAGGGTCCAGCAGTAGGTCCAGCTCGTCCTGCACCTGTTGTCGCCCCTTCAGGGGGGAGAGCCTCCGGACGGGCTCCGGGTGTTCAGCTCGGGAGTTCTTGTGCGAGGGTTCTCCGACCTCGACCTGCTCACGCGTAAGTTCCCGGCGCGCCCGCTTGGCCCCGGGCTCGGGACTCCCGGTTCGGGACTCTGACATGTCGGCTTCCTGGACCTTAGGTTCTTTGTTCAGATGACCTTCCGACTGCCCTTTGAGGTAGTTCATGATAGCCTCAAAGGTGGGCAGGTTTTCCGCCACCGTCTGAACCAGCTGTTCAGGCGGGATTCGTGAGGGCCCCGCCCCTTTTTCTCCAGGTGTTGGACCTCGAGAGGAGTTTTGGGGGCCACTTCGCTCGGTCCCCTTGGATCCGCCAGCGTTCCTCTGCGACCTAGTCTTCGGCATGTTTTTCGCGAAAAAAGAGAATACGTGTTCCCACAGACGGCGCCAATTGATGCGACTGCCAAAAACCAGATCCGAGCTGAGCTGCTGCGAGCTGAACGAGCTGGTCAGGGACGAGCTGATGGGAGGAAAGCCAGCGAACTGAGCTCAGTCCTGGAAAGCGATCCGAGCTGTGCTGCTGCGAGCTGAGAGGGAGCGAGCAGGTGAGCTGGCGAGGTGAGCGAGCCGACCTGCAAATGGACAGACGGCGGGCCGAGCTGAGCCGCTACAAACCGAGCTGGTTGGGAGCCGCCGAGCTGAGAAGGGAAGACCGAGCAGAATGCCCTGCGAAGAAAAGAACGACGGCGGGACTAGAGTCCCTGGAATAGCTCCGACGGTCAAGTCAGTAGAGCTCAAGAGTAGAACAACAGTAGAGAGTACTGTAGATGGCGTACCTTGTGTCGTCTTGTGGCGCTGTATATATAGGCTTTAATGGGTAGTAGTTTCCATATAGGAGTCAAAGTCCCCTTAGGGTTCGGAGTCCTTCTAGGGTTTCGTATGACAACCCCTAAAGGTCCGGAGGCGGCGGCCCATCAGGCCCACTTCATGGAGAGGCGGCGGCTACGGCTGAGCTGACCTCCCTCTATTCCGAGCTGCTCTACCCGAGCTGACATGTGGCATCCGTAGATTAGTTGGCCGAGCTGACAGGTTATCATGTCCGAACTGACACGTGGCTACGGGAAATTTGCCCCACTACACTAGCCCCCCTTTGAGTCTAGAGTCACTGGGGAGTCACGTGAGTCTAGACCAAGTTTCTTGGCGAAGAGTCAGTTCGGTGTGAGACCCATGATTCCACGATTGCGGCCCTTGCTCGAGTAACTTGTAAGACCGAACTGAGTAGGACCAGTTTTTTTTTTTTTTTGTATGAACTCCTCCTTTGTAAATAGACTCTTTGTGGACTGAATAGACTTTTGTTTCTTCTATATTCAGCAAAATTTTTCATTCATGTCTTTCTTATCATGCTGTCTAAATACACTTGCGCGAACAGACCACGGGCTAGCGCGCGAACTGACTTCCAAATAGTTCATATATTTGCACGAAAAGATAGGACCATGCGCGACCAAACAACTCAGGTTATGTATGGACAGAGTGAGTGAGTTTTAATGAAAGAGCCTCATACTCGAACTCGTTATTGGAGGTCCTGAAGTCGAACCTCAAGGCGCAAGTCAATTTTTCCCCCGTAGGGCTGATTAGGGGGGGTCCAACTCCACACCCTTGCTTGATACTCTATCACTATACGATGTCCAGGTTGGGATGGCCTGTCCAGCAACCTCCTTGGTTTCTTCGGCCTGTACAGCCTCTCCGATCTGTTTGGCCTCTGCAGCTTCTCCGACCTGCTCGGCCTCGGCTGATCTCTCGGCTTGTGTGACCTCGGCAGCCTCTCCGGCCTGTTTGGCCTCAGCTGTCTCTGGTCAGCTCGGCCTCGACTGCTCTTGCGGCCTGTATGACCTCGGCAGCCTCTCCGACCTGCTCGACCTCAGCTGCATATCTGGCCAGCTCGGCCTTGGCTGATCTCTCGGCTCGTGTGACCTCGGCAGCCTCTCCGGCCTGTTTGGCCTCAGCTGTGTCTCTGGTCAGCTCGGCCTCAACTGCTCTTACAGCCTGTATGACCTCGGAAGCCTTCCCGGCCAGCTCGGCCTCATCTGCGTCTCCGGCCAGCCCGGCCTCGGCTGAACTCGCGGCTCGTGTGACTTCGGCAGTTTCTCCGGCCTGTTTGGCCTCAACTGTGTCTTTGGTCAGCTCGGCCTCAACGGCTCTCACGGCCTACTTGACCTAGGCAGTTTCTCCTGTTCACCGTTCAAGCGATTCGCTTCCACTGCATTAGCCCTTTCGTGAGCTCGGTCCAACATCTCCCGAACTGATTTGGGAGGTCTCTCCACGAACTCGGTATATAGTCTCTGTTTGCGCAGTCCGTTGATGAAGGCAGCCATGACGACCTTATCATCCCGATCCCGGACCTGGAGGGACTCGTTGTTGAATCGGACCATGTACTCACGCAGCGATTCCTCGGGCTTTTGCTGAACTGTCATCAGGTGAGCAGTACTCTTGGAAAAAGGCTCGTGACGAAATGAACTGAGCTGAGAACAGTCGTGCGAGCTGGGTAAAAGACCGGATCGACCTGGGGGGAAGTCCCTGGAACCACTGCCGGGCCCTTCCTTCTAGGAACATCGGGAAGGTCTTGCACCTGACCGCATCCACGGCCGTTTGTAGGCGCATCTGCGTCATGAATACGAACAGGTGGTCTTCCGGATCCGTAGTTGCGTCGTAAGATTTCATGTTTGGAATTTTGAACTTTGCGGGCAGTTGGTAGTCCTCAATATCGACCGTGAAGGGGGAAGCAATGTGCCTGTCCGCCTCAGGGTCCAGCAGTAGGTCCAGCTCGTCCTGCACCTGTTGTCGCCCCTTCAGGGGGGAGAGCCTCCGGACGGGCTCCGGGTGTTCAGCTCGGGAGTTCTTGTGCGAGGGTTCTCCGACCTCGACCTGCTCACGCGTAAGTTCCCGGCGCGCCCGCTTGGCCCCGGGCTCGGGACTCCCGGTTCGGGACTCTGACATGTCGGCTTCCTGGACCTTAGGTTCTTTGTTCAGATGACCTTCCGACTGCCCTTTGAGGTAGTTCATGATAGCCTCAAAGGTGGGCAGGTTTTCCGCCACCGTCTGAACCAGCTGTTCAGGCGGGATTCGTGAGGGCCCCGCCCCTTTTTCTCCAGGTGTTGGACCTCGAGAGGAGTTTTGGGGGCCACTTCGCTCGGTCCCCTTGGATCCGCCAGCGTTCCTCTGCGACCTAGTCTTCGGCATGTTTTTCGCGAAAAAAGAGAATACGTGTTCCCACAGACGGCGCCAATTGATGCGACTGCCAAAAACCAGATCCGAGCTGAGCTGCTGCGAGCTGAACGAGCTGGTCAGGGACGAGCTGATGGGAGGAAAGCCAGCGAACTGAGCTCAGTCCTGGAAAGCGATCCGAGCTGTGCTGCTGCGAGCTGAGAGGGAGCGAGCAGGTGAGCTGGCGAGGTGAGCGAGCCGACCTGCAAATGGACAGACGGCGGGCCGAGCTGAGCCGCTACAAACCGAGCTGGTTGGGAGCCGCCGAGCTGAGAAGGGAAGACCGAGCAGAATGCCCTGCGAAGAAAAGAACGACGGCGGGACTAGAGTCCCTGGAATAGCTCCGACGGTCAAGTCAGTAGAGCTCAAGAGTAGAACAACAGTAGAGAGTACTGTAGATGGCGTACCTTGTGTCGTCTTGTGGCGCTGTATATATAGGCTTTAATGGGTAGTAGTTTCCATATAGGAGTCAAAGTCCCCTTAGGGTTCGGAGTCCTTCTAGGGTTTCGTATGACAACCCCTAAAGGTCCGGAGGCGGCGGCCCATCAGGCCCACTTCATGGAGAGGCGGCGGCTACGGCTGAGTTGACCTCCCTCTATTCCGAGCTGCTCTACCCGAGCTGACATGTGGCATCCGTAGATTAGTTGGCCGAGCTGACAGGTTATCATGTCCGAACTGACACGTGGCTACGGGAAATTTGCCCCACTACACTAGCCCCCCTTTGAGTCTAGAGTCACTGGGGAGTCACGTGAGTCTAGACCAAGTTTCTTGGCGAAGAGTCAGTTCGGTGTGAGACCCATGATTCCACGATTGCGGCCCTTGCTCGAGTAACTTGTAAGACCGAACTGAGTAGGACCAGTTTTTTTTTTTTTTTGTATGAACTCCTCCTTTGTAAATAGACTCTTTGTGGACTGAATAGACTTTTGTTTCTTCTATATTCAGCAAAATTTTTCATTCATGTCTTTCTTATCATGCTGTCTAAATACACTTGCGCGAACAGACCACGGGCTAGCGCGCGAACTGACTTCCAAATAGTTCATATATTTGCACGAAAAGATAGGACCATGCGCGACCAAACAACTCAGGTTATGTATGGACAGAGTGAGTGAGTTTTAATGAAAGAGCCTCATACTCGAACTCGTTATTGGAGGTCCTGAAGTCGAACCTCAAGGCGCAAGTCAATTTTTCCCCCGTAGGGCTGATTAGGGGGGGTCCAACTCCACACCC